>NC_057735.1:35002274-35102362 GCF_004010195.1 Chiloscyllium plagiosum | reverse complement strand
CTCCCAGGTGTGGCTGCCTCCTGAAACAAAGCATCCAGGTAACTCTCCCCCTTCCGGATGTGCCGCAGTGTTTGAAGCTCAGATTCCAGATCATCAACTCTGATTCGGAGTTCTTCCAGCAACCAACACTTGCTGCAGATGTGGTCACTGCCGTTCACAATGGGATCAGCCAGCTCCCACATCATACAGCTACAGCACACCACCTCACCAGCCATCTCTGCTTAGTTAATTACTTTATTACTTTGTACAGGTTTGAGTTAAAATACTTTCTGATACCTCTCTGCTATAGTCTTTTTCTAAAAACCAATTAATAGATAAACAAAAGGAAAGTAATTTTTTAACCAGACACTGATAAAGAAATAGGAAATCCTTACCCTAACAAAACTCAGAGTACTTAGTAGGGGGGTTAGAGGAGGAGGGTGGGTGGGAGACACTATGGTTGTAGAGTCTCGGGTTTAGCCACCTTCCTGATTTATATACTCACTGCTTTCCTTCCCGGCTGCCCCTCTGATCGTCGTCACTTCCCCCTGTAGCCTTCCGGGTTCGTTTAAACTCAGCTGCTGCTCGCACTCAAAAGAGATCCTGCATTTATTTGGGTTAACTCCTTGAAATAACTACACAGAGGCTGGGTCCCCTTAACTATAAATCACCATTTATGTACTAGTCCACAGTACACTGGCTATGGCCAGCCAGCTCAGAGTTAATTCTCAGTTTGGGAGTTTATAATCTCTCGGTTATGTTGGTGAACCAAGGTTTGCCTGCTTGGCCCAGATGAACAATATGACCACAATGTCCGGCAAGGAACAGGTTTCTTTCCTGAAGGGTGCAGTTGTCTTCCATCACCTGACAATGTGAATCTCCAGAAATAGTACTCTTCAAAACATCAGGGAAATTGAACATTCTTCTGTTCATACAGTTACATAAATCATATCTCCTGCAAGTTGTACCATTCAGTTGCTAACCACCCCGCCCCCCCACCCATCCCCACTCACAGTTCCACTGACTATTACATATCTGGTGACAATAGACAGTTTATTTCAAATGTTTCACTTCCTCTGCTCAAGTTCCCTTTAATGTGTTGCCTTACTAAATTTCTAATATCCTACTGAATTGAACATTAATCGTTTAAAGTTATAAAAAGTTCAAAGTTTTGTAAAGAAAGAGAAACAAAGTTCTATTTCACTCTTGACAGCTGACTGACAAGGCTTTATGATGGTATACCTCTGCAAGTATTTGATTTTTTCTTATAATCTACATTATTTTAAAGAATGAACACAATTACATCATCATCGTCGGTGAATAAATTCCTATCATTGTGTAAGAACTATTATCACAAGCATTGACAATGATTCAAAGGGAATATCCACCTGCTCAGGGCCTTTAAGGAGGTGTAATAAAGGCAGACTTGTCAATAATGTCTTCTCTTGAAATATTATCCAAAAATTAATGTACCATTGCCTATTTAAATGACAGATGTTTAAAGATAATTTGGCCAACCAGCTTCTCTACTTTAGTGCAATACCTTATGTGCAATGTTTGGTTTCCAATTTCTATCTTATTAATATTTTTGTCAGCTCTACATTACTTTTATTTATTAGATTTTATCATTTCATGCAACATTTAAACCAAGCATCTATTTCAAAAGTGTCATATTGTTGCTAAAGGGCTCTACGTTCTTCCTATTTAATAGAGCTTAAATCTCATCAAAGTCTAATTCATGCCAAGTAAACATCGGGCAAGTCTGTAAAGATTAAATGCTATCAGACAGGAAATCAGAATTATGTCTTAGAAGTGTTTGCAGTTGTTGTAGCTATGTATTTGAACACTTAGCAGCAGACAGTGATAGTGAAGCAGGACACTGAACAGGTTTTGTGAAGGGGTTGTGTTGGAATCTTCAGGGGCAGATGGTGATGGTGAAGCAGGGCAACTGGAGCAATTGTACCAGCTGCAGGTGGCAAAACTAAGGTAAGATACTGAGAAAGGCCGTTAGAACAGTCAAACAAACCCTCCTTGGAGAAAAGTGATTCTTCAGGGGAAGGAGGCAGCTTGGGGAGAAGGGTCAGACAGACAAAGGATTTCCTTAGTCAGATTTAGAACACATGCTTAATTTCCTGTAAATACCATGTATTTCTTGTTTACTCTTAATTTCCCTTTATATTGGAATGACCTAATGCCAATGGAATAAACAATGTCTGCTTCATGATCTTTGAGCTGTCCAAGTGCTTAAACCTCATGTATGGCTCTGTAGCTTTATATTCCTTCCCATACATTAGAAATCACTGTCACTCAGAACACAGAAAACAAATGCAAAATATAAAACAAAAGGAGAAAATCTTTCTTGTGCAATGTATGATGAGGATTTGCAATACAGTGTGTGAGATTGTGGGGAGGAGTTTAAATGAAAGCATTCTGAAGGGAATTAGATATATTGCTGAAAGGAACAAAGTGCAATTTTACAGAGAGGGAACAAGACAATGGCACTAAGTGAATTCTAAGGAAGGGTCACTGGACCCAAAAGATTAACTCTGATTTCTCTCCGCAGATACTGCCAGACCTGCTAAGCTTTTCCACCAATTTCTGTTTTTGTTTCTGATTTACAGTATCCGTTGTTCTTTTGGTTTTTATTAAGCACTAAATGAACTGTCCATTCAATATATGAACAATATATAATAATGTTGTGCTTCTGTGAACCGTGGTATGGAAAGTAACATTGGGCCATTTCTGGGGGTAGTGGGATGGACAGAAAGCACGTGCATATGTAAAGGTTTTATAACAATACTGGTAGGTCTTCGATGACACTGTTCCTGATGAAAGAAATGATAAGCTACTTTATGTAATGTCATCTCGAGGCCAATGATTTAAAGTGATAGAAGCAATCAAAACAAACCTTGTTTCACAGTATTATTGGAGTGCTTGTGAAATTTTGGGGCTTGAATTTCAAGACGATAATTATCTTTGTAAATCAGCAATATGGATTATAGTTAAATGATCACTTAAGTCCCTTTTCCTCAATAGTCCCGTGAGAATAAGGATGACTTATTTCGAATCTAGTTTGATGGGTTCTGAAATAGCTGTAAACTTTGCTACATGTGCAACAGGTGGTGCTTGAAGGGATAGGTAGAGGAGTTACATAGAACATAGAACATTACGGTGCAGTACAGGTTCTTCAGCCCTTGATGTTGCGCCACACTGTCATACTAATCTGAAGCCAATCCCACCTACACTATTCCATGTACGTCCATATGCCTGTCCAATGATGACTTAAATGCACTTAGAATTGGCAAATCTACTACCGTTGCAGGCAAAGCATTTCATACCCATACTACTCTGAGTTGGTTGGATGTTCATGCTCTCCTTGGAGGCTTCAACTTTCACCTCTTCACATTCCTGGCAAAGTCACACAAAGTGTTTGGTTACTTCTGAAATGAACCTTTTCCATTATGGAAGGCCACAGTTAGCATCCCCCATGAGTCAGTGGACATGTCTGACCTCTTCATGAATGTTTTGGAAACACCCCTGAAGTGTTACTGGTGTCCTCCAAGGGGTCTCCTATCTGACTGAGTTAGAATCATAGAATCCCTACAGTGTAGAAAAAGGCCAGTCAGCCCATTGAGTCTGCACTGACCCTCTGAAGAGCATCCCACTCAGACCCAGTTCCCCAACAATTTCCATAACCCTGGTTAATATCGCTAACATTTAACATGGCTAATCCACTTAACCTGCAGAACTTTGGACTGTGGGAGGAAACGGAGCACCCAGATGTGAGGAGAATGTACAAACCCCCTGCAGACAGTCACCCGAGGCTAGAATTGAACCCGGGTGTGAGGCAACAGTGTTGACCACTGAGCCACTATTCTCCCTGAGTTTGAGATAATGAAGATGTTTAAGGAGTCAGGCATACAAATGATATTAATACATTTGTCATCTGTGTCTTTGAAAGCCCAAGGTATCGAGGAAGATGACAGGGAAGATGTTTTGGATTACAGGTTGGCAGGAGGCAGGTACCATTGAAAGATGACTATGTGAAAAAGCACAGTTGTGACAACAGTCTCAGAGTATGGGACAATTTGAAGTGGATCACAGAGTTTACAAAAATTAGGAAGCAGGGATGCAAGTGATAGAGGTAACCAGAATGTAGATTGTGTAATGGGGCAAGATAGTCAGACATCATCAATGTGGATTTGGGAATAAATAATGCCAGTGTATAGGAAAACTAGGGTAAGACAGTGAGTTGCTGAGATGTAGGATCTATTGAGATGCTGCTGGTGAGGTAAGGACCAGGATATCACCAGCAGCCTTGAAGACACCAGGCAGCAATATTCCAGACTAAGTATATGTCCATTAGTTTCTATGTAACTGCAAGTGCGCAGTTTCATTGTTAAGTAGACCTATTTGAGATTGCCGAGTAAATTGAATCTATACTTGGACTGTCATTTCAGAGAAATAGCATGAAAGTTTAAAAATAAATGCTGTAAACATCAAGAACAGATTCTGACAAGGTTGCCCCCAGAAAGAAACTCAATTTAAAATGCGAAAGCTTTTCACATTAATTCTATTCCTGGAAATATTGTATTGACCTTGCAAAGAAAAACACATTGCCATTGTATATTGCTGAACGTTACATGACCCCAGGACATAAACAGTTCCATAGTAGCCCTAATAATTCCAGCACTGGGAGTATCATCCGTCTGTCATTAACCTCTACTTGGAACTTACAGCTTGACACTGTACAAATTATCAGTTTGACTGGGTAAGAGTGTGATGTTCAACTTTGTGTTTTTTGTTTTAGAAAAGAAAAGGTTGTGGCTACTTTCACTAAGAAATCAGGAAGTACGGGCTTCAGTTTATTGTAAATATTCAGTGTTCCTTACAAAAATGTTTGATCAGATTTTCACAGAATTCCACAGACCTTTGAAAACAATGGGTGAGACCTGGGTCAGCCATCATTTCTGAAAGGTCCCATTTCCATGAGTAAGGGAAAGGGGGAAGGGTGTAAATCACATATATGGGATTCCTGAACACATCAGAGCCATTTAAAAACTTTCTGAGTCCTGTTCTCACTGTTGCAATGGACTTAACCTAGAGATCTTTAAGAGTAGCTAAAAATTCTCATGGAGGTTCTCTCCTGTGGAACTGCCAACCTGTGAAGTTATATAAAACTCCAGCCCTTGAAAAAATTATGAGTGTTTTGTAAAGATGGTGATCAGGAAAGAAAGAATTAGAACTGTAAAGTTATTTAACTTACCACACTTTGAATATATGGAAAAGGTTAGCCTGACGTGAGCCATCCTAAAATAGACTCTCTGTACATGAAAAAGATCTGTACACTACCTCTTTATTGATGACTTGGAGATGCCAGTGTTCAACTGGGGTGTACAAAGTTAAAACTCACACGACAGCAGGTTATAGTCCAACAAGCTTATTTGGAAGCACTAGCTTTCAGAGTATACTCCACAACCACATGATGAAAGAGCAGCGCTCCGAAAGCCAGTGCTTCCAAATAAACCTGTTGAACTATAACCTGGTGTTGTGTGATTTTTAACTCTTTATTGACATTTTCGATGGAGTATCATTATTAATGCTTAGCTGCTTCCTACAACCTACAATTATCTAAGCATGAGTTTATAAGTGTATAGTTTGATTAAATGTTTAAAGAAGCTGATCAAGTTTACCTACCTTTAATTGTGTAAATGTAAAAAAAAACTTATTGGAATTAAACCTTTTGAATGGCCTTTCAAGAATGGAAGGAATTTTGATCAAGTAAAAGCTATAATAGATAATTAGATTTTCCTTTTATTTCAACTCAGTATGGCTGTTGAGCTATCTCCACAGATGCTGCCAGACCTGCTGAGCGATTCCAGCAATTTTTGTTTTTGTGACTTTTGAGTTGTCTATTGTTGATATTGGGTGAGAAATCATAAAATGTGCAATGGGAAGCATGGATTGCCATATGTTGTTATCGCGATCTGGAGGTGGCAAATGGTTTGGGTGAGGGAGTGAGAGATGTGTGAGGAATGAGGGACAGTGGGTGTGGATATTAAGGAAACAACAGATACAGGGTCTCAAAGAACCAAGGCAGATCTTTAAACAGATTGCCACAGCACTCAGCACCCCTTATAGCTGCTTCCAATCCTTGTACTCTGTTAGTGAGCCAGACTCCATTTGTAATTATCGCCACTGAATGAACACTAAGTCTGATGGAGCACCTCCCTCCTAACTTTCATTACTTACCCTACAATGGCCAGTGTACAATATAATTTAATTTAGAAAACAACAAATAGAGGGGGACTGAAAAATCTGTTTTATCATTAGGCAGCAACAATCCTCTAGGCCGTGATTAATTCTTCCTGTGATGGTTGGAATTGAGACACGCTCATGATGTCATTGCTCTCTTATAGCATGTGGTCTGAGACGATGAATATCTTAACCAGTGTAATTTGAAGCATGAGACACTGCTGGAAGTGTTTTAACATTTGTAACCAAATAGCTTAGTATTAACCCACATGCTGAAGAACCTCTGCCTCGAGATATATATTTCAGTACTTTCAAATTTTCAGTAATAATTTATCCACATCTAGTTCTTACATTTTGGGACCTAATATAAGTAGCACATCATCAGGTACAAATACACCGCTGAAAGCAAAAGCCCGATCACAGTGATGGATAATGTTGGTAACACAGTTACATGTAAAATAATCCAATTTCACAGTGGAAAACATTTGGAACCTCACTAAAGATCAGCTTAATAAGACCCGTGGCATTCAAAGCATACAGAAACTCCACAGCAGCAATTTCAGTGAGTAGGATCCACAGATTAAACAGCCAGGAAGCAAATTTGTCTTCCAGAATCCCTACAGTATGGAAACAGGCCCTTCAGACCAACAAATCCACACCAAACCTCTGAAAAGTAATCCATCGCCAACCCTATATTTACCCCTGACTAATGCACCTAACCTACACATCCCTGAACACTATGGGCAATTTAGCACAATCAATTTACCTAACTTGCACATCTTTGGACTGTGAGAGGAAACCAGAGCACCCAGAAGAAGCCCACGCTGATACAGAAAGAATGTGCAAACTCTACACAGACAGTCACCCAAGGCTGGAATTGAAACCAGCTCTGTGATGCTATGAGGCAACAGTGCTAACCACTGAGCTACCATGCCATTACAGCTTCTTTCTGCTTATAATATAAATCCTACCAACCCAGAAATCCTGACCGTCTTTCAACAGAAGCAAAGCATCAGCCTGCTTCCTGACTTAAAAGTAATAAAACAGCAGTCAAAGATTTCTTGCAGCTTAAAAACAATGCCCTCCCAATTGGAAATACAACTTTTCAAACAATAGGACGTATGGGTTTTTTTTTAGACAAAGAAGGCTTACCTTTGTGCAGATAGCAGATGGTTCCATTTTGTCTTCACAATTCAACGCCAGTACATAAGGAAGTCCCAGGATATCTTTTTTCCTTATTTAAAATGTCATAGCAATGCCACATTGATGTGGTTGCAAGCCTGTAGAGGCAGACATTTTCTGCTACAGGCCTTAAAGGACCAACCTGAAAGATCCAGCAATGTTCTGTATTCGGATACAGTTCTTCTGATGCAATGGTAGTGCCTCTACCTCTGAGCCAGGAGGCCTGGGTTCATATCTATCTCCCCCAGAGGAGTATGCTAATATCTCTGAACAATTAGCCGGAGCTACAATAGGAGGGCTATTGTAGCACAGTAGAAGTGTCACTATCTCTGAACCAAGAGGTCAAGGTTCAATTTGAACTTTCTGCACTAGTGTTGTATGAAAACACTGCAATGCAAAAAAAACCTTTTCTTGCTGCTCAACTCTTGATGAAAATGTAATAACATCTCTGAACAGATTAATTATTTTTTTAAAAATGGAGCTGTAACAGTGAAAATGAAGTGAAGCAGTTGCAAAAGTGAGGAAATAAATGAAAGCCAAGTGAAAGAAACAAACCAACTTTACTTCAAAAAAAAGCAACAGATGTTCAATGAGAAATGGAAGCAAATGTTCCTGAGACCAATTGATCACCTTGGCCAAATAGAGAATAAAGAGCAGTTAGTCATATCCAAGAATATTGTTTCAAAGCATAATGCCTGGATATCATGACTATCTCACACCAGGGACACATGGATATTGAATGCATAAGACAGCTAGAACATGAGACTGTGTACTGGCCAGGGATGAATCAAATATTCAAAGACTTGTGAATGTATTTGAGGGATGCCACATGGATCAGCTCCAGCAGTGTAGAAAGTTTCTACATCCAACAACATTCCATCCACTCCTGGAGTGAAAATAGCAATAGACTTATTCATAGTATACGGGAGAGATTACCTGACAGATTATGTTTGAGACATTACTTCTCTATAATACCCATTCTTTGCTGGTTTAACAGTACAATGAGTGCAGCCAGCACTGAAATGATGAGCACTATTATAAGTTTATTCTGAGTACGGGGTTGGGCATTGTTTGTCAACACATTGCAGCTCATTGGCAAAGCATTTCAAGAATGTCAGGAGTAAGCTATATTACACACCACCCACCATCATCGCTCAAATGGTCGAGCAGAATGTATGTTATGTACTGTCAAATTTATCATCATCACGTGTCAAGTAGCAAAAAAAGATTTTTGTATTGCTTTGCTTCAGTTTCGCATAATTGAGAAGGAATTACCATCCCTGGCACAACATATACTCTGAAGGCAAGTGTGAATGACCTTTCTCAGCAGTTTTTTCCATTCGGAGATACAAAACATACTTCTTCAAAGACAGAAGGAGAATGAAAGAGATACACCATCAGCAAACAGGTTGAGAATTGCCACAGCTATGTGCTGGGGAGATACTGGGAGTCAAAAGTACAGTCATAAGTACTTGAATACCAAGAAAAGTTTCTGAAGTATGCAACCAACCCACATTATACAAAATCATTGCTGATTATGGTGTTATACAATGAAGGAACAGAAGCCAGCTCAGACTAATGTAAGACATGCAAATCTTGCTGCATCTTTGGAGAATGAAACAGAATTAATATTTAGGCTTGGCAAACTTTTTATGAATTCTGATGATGGCCTGGAGCAATGGGTGGAATCATGTGTTCTCTCCATGATGTGCTTGGAGATGGGAGAGTATTTAATTAGTGGGTGAGGTAATGGGTGAACTTCCTACCTCAAACCTGATTAAGACCAGAGCAGGAAGGACAACCACAACTCTTCTTACTGCTTGCTGCCAAGTGAGACTCAGTGAATGATTAGAGGCCTCATCCCATAACCACTGGTATTAACCCAACCGTGGTAAGGGTTGAGTGACGAATAGAGGTAATCAACTGGAGGTCCCAATGGGGTCAGCCATGTCATCTATGGCTCTTGTTGGTCTTAATAGTTATGTTAACCTAGCTAATGTATCATCTATCCATTATTAAAATCATGATTGAAATCATGCTAATTTGTCAAAATTCATGAATAGTTCAGCCTCTAGCATTGCCAACCAAACAGGTCCTTGAGAATAATATTCTGTTAATCTTTTGATTTCTGTGATAAGCCTCACAAAAGGCTGTCTGACCCATTCAATGTTTTATTTGAAAGAATAGGAAGGAGGATTGGTGGCAATACTCTAATCAAACTACAAGCTGCCAGTGATTGTTGTATGTTTGCCGAAACAGTGAACATTATTTTTATGGAAACTTAAATCACTTTTGAATATAATGACTTAGATTTATAAGTGCAGAAGCCAATTACTTCATTGCAAAGTGCCATGAATAACAATGAGTTGACTAAACTTTCTGTGATTGTCCCTTGAAAGAATGAATTTGAATACAAGCAAAATGACCTACTTTTTATGAAGGGCAATGTAATCTTTAAATATACCCAGGGAGCTACATGTGAGAATTGCAGACCTGATGCTACATCACACTGGATACCAGACTAGATAAGGCACTATGAACCATAACTTTGAGGTAAGTACCAATTGACACCAAGTGAGATGAGGCACAGACTTGAATTTAAATATGTTTCTTTAATTAACTGGATGAATGTTTCAAATCAAATGGTAAATTTAATACGTTTGATTTTATTAATTTGTGATGACAAATTCCTGAAGTTCAAAGTCTTATTGAAAGCTCTGAGAAGTACAATCAAAATTTTTCTTTTAAGAACATAAGAAATAAGTGCAGGAGTAGGCCATTTAGCCCTCAGGACTGCACCATCATTCAGCAAGATCATGGCTAAATAATACCAGACATTTACTCTTCTCTCATACCAGCTCCTCATGGCCCTCAACTCCTCAAAGTTTCTAAAATCTATCTACTTCCACTTTAAATGCTTTCAGTGATCTAGCCTCCACCACTTTCTGGGCTAGAGTATTCCAGACTTTCACTACCGTCTGGGGGAAGAAATGTCTGTATATCTCAGTTTACAAATGAATTTCCTCTTATTCTGCAACTATGGTCCATAGTTCAAGATTGGCCACTATGCTGGGGAACTCCTGCAGATGTGACCTGGAGATAGATGACTGACCTTCAACCACCACAACCACATTCCTTTTGCCAGATATGACTCCAACAAGCAGAGAGATTTCCCCTGATTCCCATTGACTTTAGTTTTGCTAGAAAGTCAAACGTTCCTTATATGTCAAGGGTAGAACAATGATTTATAAACACATATACTCCTTTCTCACATGAGGTCAACAATGAGCATAGTGCCAACACATAATCATGTCATGACAAATTGGGTTTTATTTCAAAGCCAGTTAGGTTGCATTAGAAGCAACATTAATATTCAAATTAGGAATAAAATCTAAGTCAGTATGCTGAATGTGTTTAAAGCATAGATGAGGAGTTAATTCAACATGTCTGGCTTTTCCTTGCTCAAAAAAGCACTTCGTCCAGCACAGCATCAAACGATCTATTGGATGTTTGTAGAACTGCTCCAGCAACTTCACCTACAACAATCTGTGCCTTTTATGTGTGCAGGTTTCAAAATGTCAGATTTGGAGCTGGGCCAGCAGCAATCAGAACTGCCAATGATGAAATATTTAAAATGAGTATGCAGAAGACACTAAAATTGCAGGAGCCCAAAGATTTTAGAGTTATAGGGCCTGAGGAGAATTGAAATTGGAAAGACTGAGGCCATGGACAGATTTAGGAAAGAAGCATTTTAAAACGGTGATGTGCTGGATTATTAGCCTTATGTATGTCAGTGAACACAGGAGTGATAAGCAAACAAATCTTGTTGTGTATTTGCAAAAGGCAGCAATGCTTTGGATATGCTTGAGTTAATGACAAGTGGAAAATGAATGGTTAGCCAATCTAGAGAAAACAAAGGTTTAGATGAAGACTTCAGCTGAGGTATCAATGGAGTGAGGTAATGTTACAGATGTAGACGTAAAATGTCATAGCAATGTCACATTGATGTGGTTGCAAGCTTACCTCTGGGTGATATTAACATCGAGTATTGTAGATAACCCGGAAGAGGGATTGGGGTCATTGCTAGGTAACAGGTTTTGTGGCAGGACAAAGATAATACCTTCAAACCTCTTGATGTTTTAGATGCAAATGCACTCAATAAAAATAATGAGGCATGAAGGAAAGTTTATTTAACTTAGGACACCTTTTTGGAGCAGATGTAGCCATGGTTTTGATCCCGAATGCATGCGTGCATAGTTGGGGAATTTGCTGGCTCTTCACCTGAAGTCAAGAAAGAGGAGTGTGATTGGATGCTCACATCAGGCCAATCTTTTCCAGATATAAAACAGCCACCATGGGCTGGCAAGTGCCCAGGTGAACTAACTAAACCCTCAGTTATTTTGGATGGCATCCTAGCTGTGTTGTTTAAATATTAGGTCCCCTGGGCCTTCGATCCAGTTCCTATGCCCTATGTATGTCAACCCAGGCCCCTATAACCACCCCAATTGAATCTTATACCCCCTGAGCTAACTTAATGCCAACCTATTGCCCCTATGTCAATGTTTGCCAACCCATGTCCGTACTTACTACCTTTTGCCCTAAACCTAACATGCCAACTCTCCTTTGGAAAATACATAAAGAGCTGTATTGAGATTGAGAAAAAAATTCTAAAACTCTATATTACAAACTTCACTCTAAAAATCATTGTCATTCATAAAAGCCAATTCAATACAGTTGAACTTTCTCAGTATTTATCCAATTTAAGAACAGAGACAATTAATCCATGAATAAATTTTGAAGTTATCAATCAAACTATGAACTTACAACCCTACACTTCGTACGCTGTGATAATGACAGTTTGGGAAATCAATCAAAAAATAGTACTGCTGATATGATAACACTTGGAGTTATGTTATTAAACATCAAATTAACTGTTACACAGATAATTTTCGATTCTTAACTTCAGGCTGTATCCTTTGCAAGGTTTAAAGAGTGGGACATTTAAAATGGTTGACCACTCCAAGAACTTCTTTTTTTTCCTTTTATGAGCATCTACATCCACTCATACTATTAGTATTTACACTTCTATTGTAGTATCAGGTACTTTCCAGTGAACATGGGGTCTATTTGAAATTAGCAATATGCTTTCCTCCATGTTAGAGTCATATACTCTCTTCATTCCCCAGCTAGTTAAAAAAAGATGTATTATAAATTGACAGTACATTTGGATCAAAGAGTGTGGTGCTGGAAAAGCACAGCTAGTCAGGCAGCATCCAAGAAGCATGAGAGTCGACATTTTAAACATAAGCTCTTCAGCTTTCCTGATGAAGAGCTTATGCTCGAAACGTCAACTCTCCTGCTCCTCTGATGTTGCCTGACTGGCCGTGCTTTTCCAGCACCACACTCTTTGACTCTGATCTGCAGCATCTGCAGTCCTCCTCACTTTCTCCTAGTACGTTTGGATCCCCATACCCCGTGGTACCTCTGGTAGGCTGAGAAATCTCCATGACTAAGAAAACAGCCATTCAAATGAGAGAGTATTGGACCTACAGCTGCATGATTCCCATCCGTTAGGTCAGCAACAACTATTTCAATTTTGGAAATCTGAAATTTACCAAGTATTTGATATGACTGTGTGGCTATATTGTTCAGATTTAGCTTATAAGAAAAAGCAAATAACTCTTGAATATGAGAGCCAATTGAGGGTTTAGGATTAAATACCAGAATGCTATGCTTCTGGACATAATTGCTAGCAAGAGATCTGAAATGATGTTCAATGGGGAGAGATTTTAAAAATCAAGAAAAATATTTCCTCTGGCTTTCAATGATTAATTAGTAGGTACAATTTTAGTGTGACAGGTCTAGAGACACGTGATGCAGAAAGTTACTTTTTTATGTGGAATACTGAAGCACAGGTGGAATCAGAAATCATGAATGTTTTTAAAAATTGAATTGAGTAGATGTATCAGAATGGCAAAGAGTAAATGAACCTAAATGACAAGCTCTTCAGGAAGCTGCAGAAGGCAGAATACATTGAGTGGCTTCCTCCTGTGTTCGGAAATACTCTAATTATATGTAACTAGTGTAGTTAGATTCATTGTGTTTTGCCTATAATAGACAAATAAAGAGACCTTTAGAATAAAATAAAATGTGGAGGAGGGGGTGGATTTCAGTTAGCTCAGCTGGTTGCATAGCTAGGCAGATGTGGGGACCGCAGATGCTGGAGATTAGAGTCAAGATTAGAGTGGTGCTGGAAAAGTACAGCAGGTCAGGCAGCATCCGAGGAGTTTTGTGATACAGTGTTGCTAACAGAGTAGCTTTGATTCCCATTCTCGCTGAAGATACCATGAAGGATTCTCCTTCTGAATTTCACCCTCACCTGAGGCATGGTGACCCCCTCAGGTTAAACCACTATCAGTTGTCTCTCTCTCTAACAAGAGTCGGACTGTAGTAATTTTCCCTTTGTTCAGTGAATCTGTAAATGTCCTCATCAGTATGTAGGAACAGACGACCAAGTTAGGAAAGCTGTCCCCACAAGTTATTCAAGCAACAACTTGACAGTTGTTAGCTTTATCCATTCAGTTTGCTACGCAATTTCAGAGGAACGTGTCACAGCTTGAGGTGGTGGATGAAAGTAGTTTTTTGGATTATTCACAGTAAAAATGTATTTATTATGTTGCACCTGTTTTCAGGCACAGTTCAGTTTAATAACAGTACATTCAGTAAAGTTGAAGTTTACCTTGATTCCTTTTGATTAACCACATCAGGCACCAATATTATTGCACAATGTCATATTGTGTTTTATTTTCAGTACCTTTGCATACAAGTGCAATTTGTGAAATTCTGCTTTCAGAATTAAATTTCCTTGCTTCCATCACCAATTATTTTGATTCAAATAAGGTTAGATCATCTTCTGCAGTTGAGGAGTAAATACTGATGAAATCAGCACAAAACCTGATGGGAGAACTGGCAAGATCTTCAAATTCCATGCATCAATAAAGCCAGTTTGGTGTTTCATTGACTAAGAATCTGATTTAAGATTTATTTATAGAGCTCTGCATAAAAGGTAGAGGAGGAATGCCAAGCACAACAAAGCACATAAAATATTTTTTACAGCTCAATGAATCCGAAAGCGGATTGGAAAATTAATCAAATGAAAGAAAGATCACCTATGAGCATGTTTAGGTTCATTCCATTGTTTGTCATTCTCTACAAAGAAAAACAAGTTGGTTGACAGGGAATGATCAAAATTTAAAGGCTGTCTTACTAATCTTTCCTCCATAAAGGGTGAATAAGAAGGTGTTTGTCTTCATTGCTCAGACCTTTGAGTGTACGAGTTGGGATCGCATGTTGATGCTGTACAGGAAATCATGTTGAAGTCAGGAATCTAGGGCCAGTTTAATAATAGGACACTTTAAGACTGTAAATAGGAATTAATTTTCTTAGAGGCTGTCTTTAGAGTTGTCATCTGGAGACAACAGTGAATTTGGGGTCATTGAGTGTTTTCAAGGCTGTGTTTGATATATTGTGGTATCAAGTATCATAGAGGATGGGAAGGAAAGTGGAGTTAGCATAACATTCAATCAGCCATGATCATATTGAATGGCAGAATGGAATTAAGGAACCAAATGGTCAGTTCTTGTTCCTTTTTCTTACAATCATCTGATCCATTGGGACTGTATTTGGAATTCCAGATGTGAGTTGAGAGGGACAGCTATTAACATTTGATTGAGTGTGGGGAGCTCTAGCAAAATTGGAGATAGCTCTACCAAATATTGACAAAGGTTCATCAGTGTAGATATTTTAAATCAACCTGTTCAGACACACCTGTGAAGCAGGTCGGACTTGAACCCAGATCTCCTGTCTTGTTGGGGGGTTTGGGGAGGTTGGTAGCGAGGATGGGAATCTACCACAGTACCACAACAGCCTAGTTCATCAGTGTACTGTCCTGGGATTAACCATCTTCAGCTGCTTCATCAATGACAATGAATGGTCTTAAACCTTTCAGCAAGCATCCTCACTTTTGATCTTGTAATGAAGACCATTCATTACTTCTCAGGTAATGAAGCAGTCCAGGTTCAGCCAACAATCTGGTTTAAGATGACAAGTGGCAAGTAATACTCATGTTTGACAAAAGTCAAGCAAAGACTACCTCCAACACCAAAGAGCCTACTTACCTTCCCTTAGCACTACCATCATTTGAGTCCCCACTCTCAATGGCATTCATATCCTGGGATAGGGTACTGCAGATATTACTATTGATGATGCGACATTTAAGTTCGCCAGCCACATAAATAACAACAGGTCAGAATCTTTAGCAAACTCCTTATATTCCAATTCCCCAAACTCTTCCTACTATCTACAAAGGACGTTCTCCCCCTGCCTGGATGAATGCTGCTTCAACTATAGAGACATTAGAGGTTTGAGCAGACCTAATGTTGATGATTATTCCAGGCAATAATATTTTAGTGACCTTTTTATTGATCACCAAGTGTTGTAGCAATATTCTCACCCAAGCCTTTTGAGTTTGTCTTTGAACAGGAGGGAACACTGTCAGCAAATGACTCCACTGCATCTCTGCATATTCCCAATGGTTGACTACACCACCCATTCCCAACTGCACTGCTGGACTCTGGGGTATCCTCTTATGACAATACTCCCAACTTTCACTGGCCCTTCTTGTTGCCTGTTTGTCTGGTAGGAAACTTCTTTCCTCACTGGGCTTGGTTATCCAATTGCCCTCCTGGCTAGCTCACACTGAGCACTGATGTTCTGTTTCCCCTTTCCTTTGTTTTTCTGAGCTGCAGCTATGAGATGTCTGCATGACTGGAGAACACTCTTTATCATGATCTATTTGTCCTTCTGTATGACATCTTCTACAGGCAGTTCCTGATTTGTATCTAAGTTCTGTTCTTGACTCCGTTTGCATGTCGAGTTGTATGCAAGTCTGAACACAATGTAGGACAATATAAAAGCTGTTCATAAATATAGAAAATGTTCACATGTCAAGTCTTTAAAGTGACAACCCTGTATGAGATCACATTGACAAGTACAGATGTTTATAAATTAGTGATTCCCTATATTGTAAATGATCCCTTTTAGTTGTCCATTTCTAACTATCCAAATTGCAAAGAAGTTTTAGCAGCTTGCTCTGATCTTAGTGATTCAGTGCAACATTCGGAATTAATTCTACTTTATTGTGAAATAAGTGCTTCAACAACAGGCTGGGTTTGTGATTGGATTGTTGTACAAACAAGCCAAGGTTTCTGTAATCTCATTATTCCAGTTACTCATTAACAACTGAAAAATGTAACCAATTCAACATTCAATAATTTCCAATTAGCTCATCAACATGTACAAAATTGCTGTCATTAAATCCAGTCAATTACTATAAAGCTATTAACTTATCCCATGACCAATTATAAAATTGTAATATACTCTCAATTGCAAAATATGAGCAATATATTCTTGGCTTTTGCCAACACAACAACATCCAAGATGTTCAGCACCATCCAGAACAAAGCAGCAATTTAAACATTCAATCACTCTATCACGGGCACAAGGTGGCCTCAGTGTGTCCCATCTACAAGGTGAACCATATCATGGCTTCTTCAGCAGCTCCTTTCAAACCTCTGGTCTATTCCACAATAGGGGCAGCATGGTTACACAATGGTTAGCACTGCTACCTCACAGCACCAGAGACCCGGGTTCAATTCCCACCTCAGGCAACTGTCTGTATGGAGTTTGCACATTCTCCCCGTGTCTGCGTGGGTTTCCTCCGGGTGCTCCGGTTTCCTCCCACAGTCCAAAGCTGTGAATTGGCCATGCTAAATTACCCATAGTGTTAGGTGTAGGGGAATGGGTCTGGATGGGTTGCTCTTCGGAGGGTCGGTGTGGACTTGTTGGGTCGAAGGGCCTGTTTCCACACTGTAAGTAATCTAATCTAAAAACAGTGAACATATTGAAGTAACTTTCCTTCCAAGTCATGCACCAGCAAGTTTTGAAATATAACTCTGTGCTCCCATCATCAATGGGTCAAAGTCCTGGAACTCCTGATGGAACACTGCCAAGTACTTTTACCACATAGCAATGCAACAGTTTGAGAGGTTAGCTCATCACTCACTTCCCAAGTACAATTATGGAACATCAATAAATCCTAGCCTTGAATTACTGAATGAAATGAAAATAAAACTGAACTGACATGCTTCCTGATGAAGTTGAAGCATTCATACTTTCTTTGAATGTGTAGAATTGCTTTTAAAATCTTGCGGAGTTTGGAAAATAGTCAAAGTAACGTTTGTAGCTACTAAATTGTCTTAAACATATTCCTTTGAAATTTACTCTTATCTGTAAGATACTCATAATTTAAACGTGCTATATGTTAAAGTTAACCACACTGCATGTTTGAGAAATATATCCTGAAGATCACAGGGAGTTCCCAGTTTGCAAATCGGTTCTGTTCTTGAGTCCATTCGCATGTCAGACCACCATGCAGGACAATAGCTGTTCATGAGTTCAGGAAAAAGATGCATGTCAGATCTTTAAAATTTTGCCCATGTACGAGGCCATGTTTGTATTATGAGTATTCATAAATCAGACATTTGTAAATTGGCGATCCTCTGTATTTTAAATGACCCTTTTATATGTCCATTTGTAACTACCAATATTTAAATTGCAAAGAAGTTTTAGCAGCAATTGGACTGCTTACTTCTGGTCTCAGTGATTCAATACAACACAGAGAATTATGTCTAGTTTATTGTGAAATCAGAGCTTCAATAAGAAGAGTTTCTATTGATGGAGCAATTAGTCAGCTCCATTGGTGACCCACAGGTTTAATGCCCCTTAGCAATTAAGATATTACCTGAAACAAATCTCAGCTTTAACTTTGTTTTCTTGTTTATCCTGGAAGGCAAATGCATGGTCAGGCAAACAGCAACTGAGCAATCACAGAAGAATTACACCGGGGCATCTGTAATATCCTAATGAATGCAAGGCATATGTCATCCATGAAAGGATGATCTAGGTTATATGAAGATGACAAATAGCACTCAGAGTCAGGCATTGTTACTGGTAACAATTGATTTTGGAATCCTGCCAGAGCAAAAGATCAGTTGTCTAATACCAGCTACTAGCCAATAGTACTCAAATAAAGATTGAAGTTCAATCCTTTAAATAAAAGAGTTTCAATCCACGAGTTTGCTGAACTCTATAGGATTAATATTTACCATTATAATGCCCTGATTGGACTTGAACACAGATGGTTGCTGAAGTATGCAGCAATTAAGGCTTTTGGAAATTACTGTTCAGTTTAAGCCTTTTAAAATTATTGGACAGAGACTGACAGAGAATTTCGGTTAGAGACGTTTTGGCTGTAACTCGGTCTACTGACAGAGAATTTCAGCAGAGGAATTATTCCCAAAAGCATATTTATTTCTCCTCATGGGTTGACTTTTTTAGGCTAGCAATCTCACCTGGATTCTTTCTGACAAATGAAGGGAGTTTAGCTTTCTGACAGGAGATTCCACTCAGAGCTCCGTCAGAAATATGCAGCCATGCTTCCATTCTGACAGTACTTTTTGTCACAAGATCCGTCAGATGAAAGCAGTTCTAACCCCCTTTCTACAACAGTCAGCTGCTATGAAATTGCAAGGCACAGGCCACCACTTTGACAGCTGATGTCGAGTCATAACTATTTAAGGTAAATGTTTAGGTGCTGTGAGTCTGGGGTGGATTAAGGTGTCAGGTAGGTAGTCTGCCAGCTGAGTAGGGGTTAGGATGCCAGGGACAGAATGCCATAATAGTAAGGTATAGGTTGCTAGCATACCAGATGTCTACAATACTAATTTAATTGGATGAGAAGTTAGGGTGCTAGGTAGTCAGCTGAGTAGATGGTGTGGGTGCCATCTTGCAAGGTGAGAAGATAGGGAATGCAGTTTTTAAATACATCAGGGTGGTCTGGACCACAGGACAGACTGACCCTATTACCCTGGCTAATCTAGCTAACCTACACATCTGTGGACCCAATGAGTCAATTTACTATAGCCAGTCCACCTAACCTGCACATCTTTGCACTGTGGAAGGATACCAGAGCACCCAGAGGAAACTCACACAGACACAAGGAGAATGTACAAACTCCACACAGTCACCCAGGGTGGAATTGAACCCAGGTCCCTGGTGCTGTGAGCCACCATGCCGATATAAATCTATATAAAGCATTACAAAAATATTTTGTTGATTTTCTTGTGCGCTGAATTCTTCCAGTAAACTTGGCTATTTCCAAAATCTTATTTGTGGTGAGGTTGAAGCAACTATTAATGCATTTTTAAAGCTTTATCAACATTATTTGATTCTTCCTTCATTAAGTCATCTGCAATATCTCCAACAGAAGTGTGTTAACTTGTAGTGCTTCAGGCTTGTCGTCTTGATGCAATTCTCTGCCTTAAGAAATTCTTTCTCCTTAATGCCCAAGCTTGTTGGAGATGTCACATTATTGTGCTCAAATCTTCCTAGTATGAACCTTTTTAAATACATTTTTTGTCTAATTTTGCTCTGTGTATCTGTTGCTTTAAACTATTTTTTAGCAATGGAACATTTTCCCTTAATTCTGAACCTCAGTATGACTTGATTTTATTCAATATTTTACTGTTAGATTTTGTTCTGCATTCAAAACATATTAATTTTAAAAACGTCTGAAAGTGTCAAAAGTGTGGTGCTGGAAAAGCACAGCAGGTCAGGCAGCATCCGAGAATTCCTGATGAAGGGCTTATGCTCGAAACATCGATTCTCCTGCTCCTCTGATACTGCCTGACCTACTGTGCTTTTCCAGCACCACACTCTCAACTCTGATCTCCAACATCTGCAGCCCTCACTTTCTCCTACTTAACTTCTAAAAAACCAATTTTCTATTTTTCTTGTCTGTGCTTTCAGTAATATTTTAATTGACATTCTTCATGCTATAAACGACTTCCAAACATAACAACCATCTAAATGGGCAAAAGCAGCACAAACCTGAGAACACCACCATGTGCAAGTTCCCCTCCAAACCACTCACCATTATCCTTTGGAAATATATCACCATTCCTTCAGCGTCACTGGGTCGAAATGAAATTCCCTCCCAAATGACACAATGGCTGTCCCTACACCAAATGGACTGCGGCAGTTCAAGAACTAGAGGGCATAGGTTTAGGGTGAGAGGGGAAAGATATAAAAGGGACCTAAGGGGCAACCTTTTCACACAGACGGTGGTACGTGTATGGAATGAGCTGCCTGAGGAAGTGGAGGAGGCTGGTACAATTGCAACATTTAAGAGGCATTTGAAGGGTTTGGAGGGATATGGGCCAGATGCTGGCAGGTGGAATTACATTGTGTTGGGATATCTGGTTGGCATGGACGGGTTGGACCAAAGTATCTGTTTCCATGCTGTACATCTCTATGACTCTATGAAATGTGAAGCTGACATCTTGGGTATAAGAGCTTATCATCTGAGAATTCCCTCAGATATTCTGTTCCATGCTTTGAACGATATTATAATCAGACGATCATCAAACAAAGCATTGGAGTCCTCAGCAAATAATCACAATTTTTCATAAGGTTTGGTGGTTTCCTGGAATGCAGTCCTCTTCTGCCATCCAGGAAATCCTCTTTGCTTGGTAAAGAAGACAGTACATAGAGTGAGCAACAGACAAAAAGCTTCAGCTTAATAAGGGTCTTGACAGGGATTAGTGAGGAAATGGGAGAGTCCTAACACTTACCAATTGCTGTAGCTCTTCACCAACAGAATGATGCCCTTCTGCATTAATTCACAACTAACACACCTTCCAGTTCTTCTCTATCATTTAAATGAATTGCATTTGTCTGAAAGCTAACACCAATATTCACCTCAACCGACATTGCCAGGTTACTGACTCCATCAGGAATACTCAATGGATTGACATTACCTGTACCCTGTACAAACAATTGCACATTCATGATCATACTGGTGTAAGCCTATGGTGCCTGTTTTATGTGTGTTGTAGGAGTGTATTCTCCAACCGGGAACAAAGATTCAGGAGGCAGGCAGGATTCAGGCAACTGGAAGATTGTTATTCAAACAGAAACCAGTTAACGCAGGGAGAGGACCAAATTATCTTCTGAAATCTGGCCTCAATGTACAAACTCAATTATTTGCTTAATCTTTAGCTCAGATCAGAAGAGACATCAATGACACACTCTGATTTTACAGTAATATTCTGAAGTATTCCTAAAAACGAATTACTACAAAGGAACCTACACTGTTGTTCCAATAACTGATTAGTGAGTTAATGGGCTTGATCTCAGACCTGGTGTCTATTCATTTACCGGGACAATTATTGTTTCATTAATGTGGCTGGAATCCATCACTTGTCTCTTTTGTAGGCATGCTGTCATCAAAACTATCCAGAACAGGTTGTTCGTCTTGTTTATTTCTTTTCAGCCATTTAGTGTTTTATGCTGTTGCAGGCTAATTCTACATAATCTGTGTCGGCCATTTTGTGTGAGCAGACATGGGCCATTTTGGTGTGAGCATGAACAGGCCACCCCTGCATATGTCTTTACCCAACCTCATGGTTCTTCAGAATACTTCCACTGTCCCCACCCACCCCGCCAGTGGGGGAGTCGGGAGACTCGAACACCTCAATTCAAGGCTTAGGAGATATTTGTTGTTGGTGACCTGAGCAAGCATTGCTGCACAGTTCAGCAAAATAGAGTGTCAGTGGGAGCCAGTAAGTAGCACTCTTATCTTTGAATCAATCTCTTTCTTATCTACATTCACAGGATATGGATGTTGCTGACCAGACCAGTATTCATTGTCCATCCCTAATTGCCCTTGGAGGTAGTGAGCTGCCTTCTTGAACCATTGCAGACCAAAAGACCCAGGTACACCTACAGTGCTGTTAGGAAAGGAGTTGCAGGATATCCATCTCCTCTTCATCAACCTGATCCAATCATTCTTTCTTTTTCCTGATTTACTCTGCTGGGTACAATTCTTGTGGCAATGACATTCTCTAGGCTAGATAATAGAAGCAAGAGGAAAGATTGATGAGACTAAGGCATGTCAGTTAGCTGAGTTGGCCATGTGGGTGTGTGGTTTGCAATGCAGATTAGCACCAACAGTATAGTGCAGCTGAGGTCACCATCAGGATCCTTCATTCTCAATCCCATGCCTCAGGGTGAGGTGATCCTCAGGTTAAACTCACCACCATCTGCTCTCTCATGGGCAATGGTGACTATGTTTTTTTTCCTAGGATTTGGAACAGACTAGGCTGAGGACAGACCTAACTGAAGTGCTACATGTTTTGTGAATTGAACACAAAATGAATAACAAGGCCCTATTTTCATTGGTCGAGCACAACCAGGGAGTATGGATTTAGGGTTTGGAGGGAGGAGATTTGGAGGGGATTTGGGAAGAAATTTTATCTCCCAGACTGTGGGGATCTTGAAGGCATTGATTCTGTCACTCTTTTATGCAGAGACATTCGTCACTTCAAACATTCCTTCAATCTGCACTTGAAGTGTCATAACTCCAAGACTACTGACTGAGAGCGAGAAATTGAACTTAACCTGAATGACTACTTATCAACCACTGTGTACATGATGAATAGATTAGGATTAGGATTTCTATGTTCCAATATTCTATGATCTCTCTCTCTCTCTCTCTATCTATCTCTGTCTCTCTCTCTCTCTCTTTCCATCTGATGACTGACTAGAAAGAAGATTCACTTTGTCAATTGATCCTGGATCAGAGAACCTGAAGTCCATCTTAAAGTCACAAACACCTTTTATTGCATGTCATTGCTGTCAACTGTCCACCACTAGAAAAGGAATTTTCCCAGAGCTTTTGCAGAATGCTTTTAGGAGCCTCAACATTGGATATTTTGCCCTGCCAATTGATACTGTACTTTGAAGGAAAATAATTCATGTTTGCAGCTCATTATGAAAATGATTTGGACCTCAGCTGTGTCTTTGAGCAAGGCAATGTACGCATTGGATATACACTGGGGATGAAATCTCCTATTACAATCCTCATTAATATTTCCAAACAGTTGAAGTTTAAAATTTGCAAAGCATAGTTTAATTTTTCTCTAGGCATTGGCAGCTGAATCTATTACTTCCACTGTTCTGTAAACTGGTTGGAAGTTGAATTTTCAGTCTTTCTGTCATCTGTACAACCTGGCTGACTTCAATCAGTAAATGACATGGCAGTTTGGGCCCATTTTTCTGACAATCTAGCTCCAGGCAATTGATCACAGTAAAAACTCAGATCTTGTTCCAATCTCATTGCAATGTAGCCTTTGAATTTCCTGAAAGTGCCATTATTCAGAGATTGCAGGAAATTGTGGTTCAATTGACTTGCATGATTATTGACACCATACCACGTTTCTTGGGAATTTTGCAGCTTTATCCTCATGCATACAATGTGAATTCACTGAGCTTAACATAAATAAGAAAATCCCATTTTTCAGTTTCAAACTGCATGTTTAGGTCCATTCTCAATGTATAATTCAACATAACAATTTTTTGTTAATAAATGTACTCTTGAAACGATGTTCACATTAGGAGTAAAACTCGGCTTTTCAGATCAGTAACAGACATTTAGGATTACAATCACCTGATCAAGTTGGCAAGTGGGGTCAAGAAGAGCCTGTTGCTAAGAAAATGCACAACTGTTTCAGAAAATGCCCCACAGAGAGCATGGTGACTGGCAAACAGAAAATGGGTGCACTTCCAAATAATATATTATGAAGCTGGTTTCAAAGTTGTGCATGTGAACATATGAAATAGGTGACAAAGCTGACCGTTTGGGCTATCACGCTTATGTCATCTTTTGGTTAGATCATGGCTGAATTGTTTCAGATTTGCATTCTGCATTCCCATCTTCATTGATTTCCCTTGCCTTCTCGGAATCTATATACCTCTGCATTAAAACACCGCCACCAATATCTGAGTTCCAAAGTTGCAAAACCCTTTGAGAGAAAAAAAGTTCTTGTTATGAAATGGCAACTCCTAATTTTCAGTAGCGCCCTCTATTTCTTGACTGGCCTGTAGCAGGGACACTCTTTCCATGATCACCTTGTCAAGACCATTCAGGATATTATAAACTTCAATTATGTCACTGCTCACTCTTATAAAATCCAAAGTCAAAACTCACGCAACACCAGGTTGTAGTTCAGCAGGTTTATTTGAAATCACAATCTTTCAGAGCACTGCTCTTTCATCAGGTGAAGTCAGCAACGCTCTGCCAGTTTAACACCAGCATCTACATATCATTATAAATTATAATGGAAACAAGTACAGTCTGTCCAACCTATCTTCATAAGACAACATGCTTGTTCCAGCAATCAATCTCATAAAACTCCTCTGAACTGTCTCCAATGCAGTTGCATTTTTCCTTAAATAAGGAGACCAAAACTTCACACAATATTTGAGATGTAGTTTCACCAATGCCCCATATAACTGAGCGTAATGTCCTTATTTTTCCTCTCATAACAACGGACAGCATTACATTAGCCTTCTTGATTATATGCTGTAATCTATGCTGATTTTTCTTGTGACTTATGTGCCAGACATTAAATCCTTATACACCTCAGAATTCTGAAGTCACTCTTGGTTTAAGTAATACTTTTTTTTCCTTCCTGCCAAACATTTTCCCACATTGTAGTCCATCTGCAAGATTTTTGGTCACTCACTCAATATAACAATAACCACTTGCAACTTCGTTATGTCCTCTTCCCTACCTATCTTGGCTGCAAATTTAGCCAGTAGGTCTCTACTCCCCTCATCTAAAACATTGCCATAAGTTGCAAAATGTTGAAATCCTAGCATTGAATGTTGCAGAATTCCATTCATCATATACTGTAGAGTCATAGAGACATACAGCACAGAAGCTGACCCTTTGGTCCAACCAGTCCAGGCCAAATATAATCCCAAACTAAACTAGTCCCAACTATCTGTTCCTGTCCTTCCTTACTCACATATTTATCTAAATGTCTTTCGAACATTCCAATTGTGCCCACATCCATCACTCCCTCAGAAGTTCATTCCACCCTCTGCATAAAAAAATTGCCTCTCATGTCTTTTTTTTAAATCTCTGTCCTCTCACCTTAGAAAATGTGTCACCTACTCTTGAAATCACCCATCCTAGGGAAAAGTCAACTACCATTACCAAACATGCAAAAACTCTTTTATGCATATACTCTGTTTTCCGACAGTCAACCAAACTTCTATCTATGCTAATATGTCTCCCATTATACCATGAAGTTTATTTTCTACTTTGGATCTAGCAGATTTGCTGCTCCATCAAATAACTGAACTGTGGCAATGCGATGTTTGTGAAAAACTTGTGCAAGAATGATAAAAGACAGGATTCATCCTGAAGAAAAGGCTCAAGTTTAAATGCTGTTAAGAACCAGGAAGTAAACTGATCTTGAGAAACATGTATGAGAATGAATCCTCAAAAATTATTAGAATGGTTACATAGACAACATAGATGAAATTAATTTCAATACAGTAAGCAACTGACAGTGGAGTGGAAATGTTCAAAAATAGCCAGACATGCTCTCACAGGACATGAGAGGACAAGATTCATGGCTGGACTATGCAGTACAGCCAAAGGAGCAAAATTAAAGCTGACATTAATTTTCCAATATAGAATTACTCCAAAACTCAAGCTTACTACAGAAAATGTTGCATGTGTTCATGAGAATGGGTCGATGGAAGAGAACGGATTGTGGATCAGTAATCTGTGGAATAGGTATCATTGACGTACTCAATGCATGAAGCATGTACTCAATGCGTGAAGAAAGTGAGGACTGCAGATGCTGGAGATCAGAGTTGAAAATGTGTTGCTGGAAGATGCTTTACATTGATCTTACAGCAAGGATATGGTAGCACAAGGATATGGTAGCACCAGGCGGCACGGTGGCACAGTGGTTAGCACTGCTGCCTCACGGCGCTAGAGACCCGGGTTCAATTCCCGCCTCAGGTGACTGACCGTGTGGAGTTTGCACGTTCTCTCCCTGTCTGTGTGAGTTTCCTCTGGGTACTCCGGTTTCTTCCCACAGTCCAAAGATGTGCAGGTCAGGTGAATTGGCCATGCTAAATTGTCTGTAGTGTTAGGTAAGGGGTAAATGTATGGGTGGATTGAGGGTCAGTGTGGACTTGTTGGGCTGAAGGGCCTGTTTCCACACTGTAATGTAATCTGACTTTAATTAAGTATAGGTAGTTTTTTTTAGTTTGATGATTCTCAGACATGAAAAAATGAAAATTATGCAGATTCACATTTTAACTGACTGCAGTCATGATGAAAAATGCATGAATGAGGACAGATTACATTCTTTAAATTTCTATCATAAATTTAAATGTTATTTATAGCCTGAATAGCTATTTTATTTAAGTAATTCAAAATGGACTCAACATATTGCAACAATTGCATGCATAAGTGATATTTTATCGACTAGAAACTGGTAGAAGAACATAATTTCAGTCACAAATAAATACAATTATTATTTCTTGCAAGTACTAAAAGTTGATAAATACTGGTGATTTTTGATTAGAGATTAGGAAGTACTACAATTCTTTCATTCTATTTCAAGTGTCATTCACACTTGGCACCAAAAGTAATTGAAAATTTCTTTCATTGAACAATTTTCATTTAAAATTTGCTTGATGGTGATCTGTTTGAATCAATTGTTGAATTATTTATTTTGTGGAATATTGAAGCAATATAATGCAAAAGAAAAACTGCATAAAAAATTGATAAAAGTTTCTGAATGGGAAGAGAGACTGTAGATAGTACATAAAGGTCATTAATTAAGGTAGCTGAAGCATCAAACTGTGGAAACTTACAGCAAGAACACATTGATTTATTGTTCTCTTAGTCACGAAGAACTTTGCTTTGCCTTTTTGCCACTCATTCGGAACATATAACTTCACAATAATTCCGTCTTGTGTTGCCTTTTATCACAGACACCAAGCTAGGAAGCTTATCACAGATGCTTGCCACAGCACTGTGCCATTTCAATAACACAATTAGTGTATGCGCCAGTGGTGTACGCAGCAAACAAATTGCGTATACGTTATCCGCATGATCCTGTCTCAGAATCTAAGGGAATAGACCTTAGATAATTCAAAGGCATCTGTTGTTAGTTAGGAGGTCCATCCACAGTCATGGGTATTATTTGATCTCAATACTGGGTTTGGGTATGGACGGTTGGGGCAATCAGGGTGAGGGGTTTGGCATCATTGCAGTCTGAGGACTGAGCCTTGGTCAATCACGCAGGTCCATTCCTTTTGACTTTTTTTATTGTGTTCTCTCATATTGAATATGTACTGTTCACATGTTATCTTCACTTGGAGCTCAAAGTGTACTTTCAAACCTTTTAGAATTTCTGCTCCATGTTATTCCTGCTCTTTAGGGAGTGTGAGTGTGGAAAACAGTTATTAAACGTGTAGCAACTTCTGTCTGTTCTGGTTTGCTCCACAAATCCATTACTTTTCATGATTTTGTAATTGTGCCTAGAAAAAATTTCCAGTTTTGTTTCATCTCCAATCATTTGAGCATGAGCTGGTAGAGGAACACTTTAATTATTTTTCTCTAAATCAGTGTTTAAACTGTGGCTTTGGTTATTTTAGTGATAGCTGACATACCTGTGTCTCTCTATCAGTAGCAATGCTATCCTACAGCACTGCAGCAGCTTCATCTGACACAACGGGGCGAGTCTACAACATGGTAGTCTGTTTAACATGAAGGTTTTATTGAAGGGAGCTTAAATTCTCAGCCTAAATATGTGTGCCATAGAGATCAAATGAAGGTGGCAAACCAGGAAATAGATTTGTACATGATTGCTTTTCATTCCAAACAGAGTGGATGTAAGAAAGGAACATGAGGGTTTGGAGGGTTACACAGAATAACTGGCTGAACCTGTGACTCACCTTGCAAACTGTGACCTTTGCTGCCTTTCATCTTTATAAAACCATAAGATATAGGAGCAGAAGTATGCAATTCAGCCATTAAATCTGTTCTGTTAAGCAATGAGATCATGGCTGATCCACTTTCCTGGTTTTTCCCTCTTATGCTTGCTGATTAAGAATCTGTACCCTTATCTGGATAACAGATGTACAATATAAATTAAAATGGCTGCCAACACATCCAGTGTGGGAGAGAGTGTGTGTCTTTCCATCTGTGAATGATGAGATCCTTTCAAATGACAGTTACTTTAGTCAAGGGCTTCCACATTACAGGTTAAAGATATCTGGAATCATCAAATTCTCCATATGAACAGTTACAGTAACTAACAATGTGGAATACAAATCCAGCCACAAGCAATGATTCCATCATTGGTCATTACAAATTGATCATATTCATCATTCTGAAGCAGGAGTAATCATAGCCAGCCTTAAAATTGCCATCAGTGGCGACAATTTGCAAAAGCAGTCAAACATCCCACAGGCTACACAATGACATGGAGCTGATTTCCTCTCACCTTGACAACATGTCAAAGCTTTTTTAAAAATTCTGCTTTACTATTCTTGAGACCGAGGTGATAATCTCATCCTTCCTAGCACATTCATTTTTCCTTCTTCTAAATCCAAGGGTGCAGGCCATTGCCCATTCTTGCAACTTGTCAAATTTTAATCACTTAATGTCAACAATATTTTCCCTTATGATATTGATTTCCTTAATTCCCTCAAACTTTTTTGTCCCCGGGTTTCTAGAATGAAAGTTATATATTCTGCTTTATAGACAAGCATAAAATTTATGCTCAATGCCTCTTCCATATCTTTATTCCCTTTACAATTCTTATAGTCTTAGTTGCTAACTGACCAATTTTTACTTTAACCATTGGTTTCCTAGTTATACACTTATGAAAAACCTTACCAGCTTTACATCTATTTCTGGCTGGTTTAATGTTATATTGTACTTTTTAATCAACATCTTGGTAGCCCTCTTTTTTAAAATGTTCTCAGTCCTCAGGTTGTTATTGTTTATTTTCCAGTATTATGAGCCTCAGCTAAATCTAAGACTAGCTTAGAATACTTAGGGTTTTATGCATGCGTTCGCTTGTTCAGTTTGCTGTTTACCTAAATGTCTGTTGAATATTACAATTTTTAAAATGTTTCTAACTGTTAATTTCCAACCATTAGTCTATTTACTCAAATAAACTTAATCATTTCTCATTTCATATCCCTGAAATTTAAGTTCAAAAGTGTTATCTGCGTTCAATTTTAACTGGAATTCAAAAGTAAAACTGAAATTGAGTAAAAATTATTCAATCTGAAATTCAACAATATTATGATTACTCTTCCTGAGACGATCTTTTACCATGACATTACTAATCATCTAAGCTCCATTACACGATACTAATTCTAAGATATCTTTTTCTTTTGTCAGTTCCATAGTGTTTTCTCCAAGAAGTTTTCACAAAAACATTCTGCAAACTCATGTTCTAGAGCATTCATCCCAATTTGATTTTCCCAATCTACTTGAAGGTGAAGGCTGCTTCCAATTATCATATCACCTTTGTTTCAACCACCAATAATTTTTCTTTCCAACACAATAACTAGAGAGTCTATAAAATATTCTCACTGTGGATGTAGGTTTGCTCGCTGAGCTGGAAGGTTCATTTTTAGACATTTCATCACCATACTAGGCAACATCAACAGTGAGCCTCTGGTGAAGCACTGGTATTATGGTCTGCTTTCTATTTAAGTGTTTAGGTTTCCTTAGGTTGGTGATGTCATTTCCTGTGGTGATATCATTTCCTATTTTGATGATGCCATTTCCTGTTCTTTTTCTCAGAGGGTGATAAATGGGATCCAAATCGATTTGTTTGTTGTTAGGGTTCTGGTTGGAATGCCATGCTTCTAGGAATTCTCATGCTTGTCTCTGTTTGGCTTGTCCGAGGTTGGATGTGTTGTCCTAGTCAAAGTGGTGTCCTTCCTCATCTGTATGTAAGGATACTCGTGAAATCTTCTCCAAACTTGCTAATATTCTCACTATTTCTTTCTGATGCATAATGATACGACTTCATGAACTTCTGATACTAAATCCTTTCTCACTAACACCTGTAGGTTGACTTTTATTATCAAGGCTACCTCTCTGAAATATTGGGTACCCTGGAATATTTATTCCTCATGCTTGAGCACTTTATAACTATTTGTGATGGTGATCCGATCTAAATTTGCTATTAATTCATCTATGTTACTGCAGGTGCTTTGTGCATTCAAATAAAGAATATTACATTTGCTCACCCAGTATTTACTTTAATCTCCATATTCACTGATGTATGACTTTTGTTAATCTTTTTGTCCTTTTCTGTCTCACTCTGTTTATCTTTCTATATCATTATAGCTGCAGTACTTTGACCCTTTCTCTTTGGTTATCCAATTCTCCCTTCACCTGAACTCTGCCCCACTCCACCATCCCCACAACTTCCACCCCTCCAAACCCCCACCACCCACAGCACCCCTACATCATCACTCTATGCTCTAGCCCTTCTGTTAGTTTAAAAGTTCAGAGAAGACATTGAAGAAGCTTCAATTTGTATCAGAATTGGAACAAGACTAAAAATAATTTGACAAAGTGTTATGGTGCCATCTAAAGAATGTATTTGGCACAACACAGTTAAAGTTCTGCAGATTTCTTTAGATATTAAATCCTTCATGATTAGTAACTGATGCAGAGTTTAACATATTGCTGTATAATTGCATGAATGTTCAATGTGTGACCAATAGTTATTCTCCTGAAATGTTTCTAGATGGAAGCTAAAACAAGACAAAAATGTCAGATAAAGACACAAAGGCAGAATTTTTAACTTGCTCCAGAGTTGGTAATAGCAAATCAAGTGAAATTTTACAATAAGGAACCATTTTTCCAAAGGCAGGATATGGGAAAGTAAGACTACATGCTGTCAAGTAGCACATAGCCTGTTGAATGCATTAAAGGCCAAATAAAGCCAGCTTATAAAGATTTTCCAGGTGGTCTGCAGATCCCAGAAAGTGGCAGGAGCACCAACTTTATAGGCTGAGTTTTGCCTCCAATGTGGTATTTTACCGGACATGAAATTGGTTTTACTATCTCTTGTAAAATAAGAAACTGGGTGTGGATATCATAGTATTGAAGAATCCAGCAGATTTGTAATAGCGATTACACCAATACAATCCACCATTCCTGCCAACTATTACATACAAATATTACATTCGCAGGCACGTAACTATCAGAGCTAACAGTTAGCGAGGAGATTACAAACAGCAGTGTGCTTCTATTTGAGTGTCATGCTACAAAACTTCCAGGTAAGGGTGGAATCTGAGACTTTTATACCCTCAGATTACATGCTGTGATGCAATGTTGATGTCATGAGCATGTCTCTTAAAGGGGTATAATATACTGACCATGAGGCATAACACAGTATACCCCTTTTACCAAAGATAATAAGATTGCCCCAAATTGATATGCATGATTGTACATAAAAATGCATTGCCAATCAACACTCATGCAATTGGGTTAAACAAAGTTTAAGAGATGAGCATTTCAAACTTCCAAATAGCATTTTAGAGGTTTGACAGCTTCCCCTGATCTACTGGTCATCAGAAGAGCCCTACATTATTCACTGTTGCATTTGTTTGACAACTTTGTTTTCTTGCAGCTGGCTGCTGTCATCCAATGACACTGCATCATCAGCGTTTTCATTCTCATTCTCCTTGTATGTGATTGGTATTCTATGCTTTGGTCTGAGCTGGCTCTGGGCCCTCACAATGTAACCCCATGACCAGTCATGATTTTGTAGGATCTCAGCTGCTTGCATATTTTATACGTCTATGCTGGGTTCCAAGTATTTATCTTGGAGTTCAACTCACGCTCCCTACCCTGCATACAGTTCTCTTCCTGCTCACACTTTGCATCCCTCTTTCTTTCTCTCCTTTAGTAAGAATGCACTGTGTCTCTAAATGGTGAAAATGCTGCATAATGTCATTCACATTTACCCCTTTCTAACATGATTTATGCTGAGACTGATAATCCCATGGCCAGTTGCGTTGCACAGAAATGCAGCAATTCAATTTAAGAATGTTACTTTGTTGCTCAACACTTAATAATCATTGGTTGGATAGTACATACCATTCATTCTGTTATACTATGTGAGCATGGATAGTGGATTGATGTGTAATATGTGTTACTCCCTGCTTAGTACAGAGTTTGAAAATTATTGGCTAGTGTATCATAATCTGTTGTCAGACACTACCATTCCAGGATACAGAATAAACTACAAAAACTATTGAAAAAACTAAAATAGCATTCATTCTGTCAGCAATTGTCACACTTGTTGTGTTGGTAAATCATTGAACATTGGGAAATTTGAAGAAGTAATCCAACAGGAGGCCATAATATTCCTTGTGCACTGTGAATAAATCAATCAATTATTTTGTCCTTGGGTAGATGGAACATTGAATGGATATAAAGGATCCCTTTGCTGCTAGACTCATTACATTTGATGTGCCTCACATGCATCATACTTGATCCTCCTGACCAGTACGTAGGTGCACGTAGTGCACGTCCTGGCACCTTCCCCTGCCACCTCAGGAATTGCAAAACCTGCACCCACACCTCCTCCCTCACCTACATCTAAGGCCACAAAGGAGCCTTCCACATCCATCAAAGTTTCACCTGCACTTCCACACATGTCATTTATTGTATCCATTGCTCCCGATGCAGTCTTCTCTACATTGGGGAAACTGGATGCCTTCTCGCAGAGCACTTTAGGGAACATCTCCAGGATACCCGCACCAATCAATCCCACTGCCCCATACCCAAACATTTCAACTCGTCCTCCCACTCCGTCAAGGACATGCAGGTCCTAGGCCTCCTCCACCGCCACTCCCTCACCACCCTACACTTGGAGGAAGAACACCTCATCTTCCACCTCAGGACCCTTTAACTCCATGGCATCAATGTGGACTTCACTAGTTTCCTCATTTCCCCTGTCCCCACCTTAACGCAGTTCCAATCTTCCAGCTCAGCACTGCCCTCATGACCTGTTCCACCTGTCAATCTTCCTTCCCACCTATCTGTTCCATCCTCCTCTCTGACCTATCACCTTTACCCCCACCTCCATCCACCTATTGCACATGCAGCTACCTTCTCCCCACCCCCACCCCCCTCTCTATTTATCTCTCCACCCCCGAGGCTCCAGCCTCATTCCTGATGAAAGGCTTTTGCCCGAAACTTCAATTTCCCTGCTCTTCGGATACTGCCTTACTTGCTGTGCTTTTCCAGCACCACTCTAATCTTGACTTTAATCTCCAGCATCAGCAATACCCACGTAGTGTATTGCAGACTTGTGTATTCAATACTGTGTGAGCATAATCACCACCCTCCCCACCGTCCCCACTGGGATTCAGGCAAATCAAATACTTTTATTCAAGCAACAACCAATTAATGCTGGGAGAGGGCCAAAGAACTTCCCTGAATCTAGCTTCGACATGAGAATCTAATCCTTCTACTGCTCAGATTGGAAGCGAGATCAGTGACACACTCTGATTTTTACAGTGAAATACAAAATTTTTATACATGTTGTGTTGCAATAATCACATACAGAGTGGTCACTGTGTCCTTTCCCTTTATTCCATTGACCTAATCCTGTGAAGCACCTCATTCATGATGGGTATTCCTATGGTCAGCCCCAGGTTCCCATTATCTCATGGTGTTTAACATACATTGTAATTTCCAGACCTTGGGATCATTCTACCCATCCTGTTAATTTGCATTCCACCGTTACTGGTCACACCTCTGGTCTGTCCCAGACTTGCTTATCTCTAAGGACTGAGTGAATTCTGTTATTCATTGTATTCCATGTGCTATCTCTATGAATTTCAGTTATTCCTCTTATATTTTCCAATGTCCCAATTATGTTTGTAAAAATACAAAAGTCAGTCAGTTTTAACTAACTGCAAAAGATGCGTGATATTATTTCTGCTATAAAGTTAGTTATAAAGTGTAAAGTTATACTGCTGCTTCTACTGTGAGCACTGCGCGATGAATAAGTTACAAACAATCTATTTCGTTCAGAGCATACTGTAATAGACAATTAACAAATTTAACATTTACTGTGCAATCTGAAAGAAAATGCCTTTCTAAATTTAACACTGTGCTGAGCTTTGTAAACAATACTTTGCTGAGCTCTGCAGCCAGGACACAGCTTGGTTTTATTTGAATTCAACTTGACCTTGCGACAGTTGAATTCAGCAAAGGCATAAGAACAGTTATGTCCGCGACCAGCGGATGAGAAAATAAACAACGAGTTTTCCCAGTCTTTGCCCTTGAGAGCATGATAGGAAACAGTATAAGAAGAGTATCTGAATTATGTTCAAATACCCCTTACATGAGGCATCTGGCTGAATGTATTGGGTCAATTCTGCAGAATTTAAATAAAGCTCCTTTCTTTGCTCTTGCTAACAGTTGAGTTGAGTCTATTTAATTTCCACAACACATACCAGGCACCTTTTTAGAGAAAAGAAAAGTATTTCTTAGACTAATTAACTTTCACATCCAGGTTTAAGTGTTTTTCCCCTAACACTTCTGTTATACTTTGGCCATACCTGTATCGATACTTGTGTTGAAATCTATCTCTATGATTATCTGATGAATCTTTAACTCGAAGCTATTTCTTAATATTGTGAATAACTTCAAAGAAACAACTAATTACTGCAAAATAACTTTAATTGTTGTTTTCACAGCTGCTTAATGAGTTAGTCTGGCTGGTTAATGGGCTGAGATTTACAAAACTTGTTCTAACTGGTGTTATTCACTTAATAGAACAGCATCCTTTCATTAATAAGATTGGAATCAATCGCTTGTCTATCCTTAGGATCTTGTTATCAAACTGTTTTGGATGGTTGCTTGCAGGGCCTCCACGTTCTCGTTGGAGTAGTCCTGTTCAAAGGTACCATTATGTTTCACTTAAATGCTGTTTAATTCTACTTATCTCTCGTTGGCCATTTTGTGTCTTATTGCTGGAGAAGGCTGTTTTATTTGGTTTAAGCCTTGTTGGCCATTTTGTGTCTTGCGAACATGAGCCACCATTACAAATACCCACCTTTCTCTGGTCTAACATGAACAACTATCTTGGCATAATGTTTTCTGTATTAGGAATTGTTTAATATTGAAAATGACTCATCATGATCTACCAAGCTCTACCGAGATCATCTCTGTGCAGCCAAAATTAAAGAATCTTTCCAAATATGCCTGATACGCAGTCAGGCCATCCTGAAGAAGAATCATTTGTAACTCTTGGAGTCACTCATCTTCAACTAATACAACTAGTACTGCCTAGTACAACTGTTCGGACTGTCTCTGGTCAAAGGGTGACAGATAACCTGGAGAACATCTTCAAATTTATAGTCTAGAGCATTAACATACAGATCAAGAGGAATATCTTGGTCTTTGTGCAGGTTGGATAACTGCTTAGTGTGTGAGATATAACCATCCTCGTATAGCCAACTGATATTCATTTACTTATGGACCCTATTAGTAGCTTTTCTTTCTCCCTGGCTTACCATTATCTATCCCTTTGTTTACCTAACAGTCTTTATTTCCCTCTGGGCTCCATCTCACCTACTGCTTACTCCTTTACCCCTCTGTCTTCATCATATATTCTACCTTTACCTAGCCAGTATCAGTCCTGGCCCCCATCCACAACTCTTTTTCCAGTATATTGATTACATCATTGCTGCTGCTTCCCTCTCTCATCCAGAATTGGGAAAGTTTATTAACTCTCTTTCCAATTTCGACCCTTCTCTCACCTTCACCTGCTCCATCCTTGACTCCTCTCTTCTTTGATATCTGTTTCCATTTCTGAGGATAGACTGGCAAGCAATATCCATTACAAATCCACTGACTCCCACAGTGAATTATATAAAGTAAGAGTGTAGTTATCCGAATAATACATCCTCACATCCTGTTTCCTGTAAGGACACCATTCCATTCCCCAAGTTTTTCTACCTCTGTTACATCTGTTCTGATGATGCCACCTACCACAGCTGGGCATCAGAAATATTCACCATTTTTGTTGGCCAAAGATTCCCCACCCTTGGAATTGACAGGGCTGTCAACCATCCCCTGCACTTCTACCCTCATCTCTTCACTGCCATCCCACAACACCGTTAGGGTCCCCCAGTCATCACTTGCTGCCCTACCAGCTTCCACATCCAGATGTCAAATACAGCGGGACACCACCACCATGCCCATATTTCCCACCACTCTTATTAGCATTCCACAAGAACTGTTCCATCCAGGACACCCTGGTGCACCCCTCCTCTACTTACAACTCTTCCCCACAACTCCATGGCAAAACTTCCCTTGCAACTTTCAAAGGTGTAACACCTGCCCATTTACCTTCTCTTCTTCATTATCCAAGGCCCCAGACACACCTTCCAGATATATCAATGTTTTATCTGCCATTTCACTCAATCTATTCTACTGTATTGCTGTACACAATATGATCTCCTCTACATTGGTTGGGAGACCAGTTTGCAGAAAACATACATTCTGCCCACAAAAAAGATGCTGAGCTTCCAGTTTCCTGCCATTCAACACAGCACCCTGTTCCCTGACCAACATCTCAGTCTCAGGCTTGCTGCAGTGCTCCAGTGAAACTCAGCGCAAGCTCAAAGAACAACATTTCATTTTCCATTTGGGGACCTTTCAGCCTTCAGGACTCAATATTGAGATCGATACGTTTAATACCTGAGCACATTCATCCTTTTATCCATTCCCAAACCCTCGGCTATGTGATGACACGGGCTGCTTTCAGAATAGCCAATACATTTTCACCTACTTATGGGCCCCAGTAGCAGCTTTTCTTTCTCCCTGGCTTACCATAACCATATCTTTGTTTACCTAGCAGTCCTTCTGTCCTCTGGACTCCCTCTCCACCTATCGTTTGCTCCTTTAAAGCTGCCACCCATGTTTTTTTTAATAGATCTGTTAGAAATTAAACTTTCTGGACAAGCTTTTGATGCTAACAGTATTACATAAAAGAAATATAAATCTTTTAATTGGAAGGCAAATGCTATTCAACTGATGCTAGGAAGCTGGTAAAATAGGAATAATAATCAATTGAGCTACCATTAATAGAAATAGATTTGCTTAAACCAGTAATATGAGATTTGCTGCAGGCTAGTCCAACATGTAGCGAAGGCATAAAGAAAAATTAAAATCGATATCCAATCCCATGGTCATTATGATAATTGAACTTGTTTTGATTGCTCTATCTATCACATTCTTAATTTCAATCCAAAAAATGCTGGCTTAATCTCTGAGGGACTTTTTTGAATACTACAATAAAACATCCTGTGACATTGCATATGATGCCCTGGTTACTTATTATTTTAAAGAAAGACAATAACCTTTAAAATTATCGATTTTTTTTTCTTCGAGTGAGTGATGTTTCTAGCTTGGCAAATAAACAAGTGCCAAGGTTCACTGGAAAAGGCTGATTGCAGAAATATCAACGTGGTCAAAGAAATAACCTGCACTTATATTGTACCTCAATGACCTGCCAGCACCACAAGATGCTTTACAAACAACAAAAAACTTCCAAGAGTAGTCATGAAAAAAAATGACAGCCAATTTGCACACAGCACTGAGATAGCCAGTCTTGCAGTATTTGTTGGAGGTTAAGTATTTTCCAGGGTATTGATGAGAGTTCCCGTGTTCTTCTTCCAAATGATGCTTTGGAACCTTTTAAAACCACTTGCAAAGGAAGGCTGAAATTTAATTTTAAACTCTTATCCAAAAGCAAAACACCTCTGTGAGTGCAACCTTTATTGGAATGCCAACTTAAATTACACACTGAAGGCTTGGGAATGGGGATTGAACCGACAACATTGGCAGTGTTAGCGAATGAAGTGCAGTGGACATTTAAAGTTCTCTTTTTGAATTTAAACTTGAAATCTGACAGTAATTTTTTGTCTACAATTTCATGCATCAAATCGATGTGTGCTCTCTTTGAATGATTACACTCCAGATACTGAGTAACGTTTTGCCATACATAGTCATTGTGAAAAAGACCACAAATGGCAGAATAACATGGTTTTACTTCAGCTGACAATAGGATGGGAGACCACTGCTCAAGTTGTGGAGAAAATTGTAACTCCCAAAAGCAGGAGGTTTGGGTTGAGTAGGTTATTAACATATTAGAGTCATAGAGTCATAGAGATGAACAGCACGGAAACAGACCCTTCAGTCCAACTCGTCCATTCCGCCCACATATTCCCAACCTAATCTAGTCCCACCTGCCAGCACCTGGCCCATATCTATCCAAACCTTTCCTATTCATATACCCATCCAGATGCCTTTTAAAGGTTACATTTGTGCTGGCCTCCACCACTTCCTCTGGCAGCTCATTCCATTCACATAGCACCCTCTGCTTGAAAAGGTTTTCCCTTAGGCATCTTTTATATCTTTCCCCTCTCACCCTAAACATATGCCCTCTAGTTCTGGACTTCCCCACCCCAGGGAAGAGACTTCATCTAATTTACCCTATCCATGCCCCTCATGGTTTTATCAGCCTCTATAAGGTCACCCGCCGTCTCCAATGCTCCAGGGAAAATAGCCCCAGCCTATTCAATCTCTCCCTATAGCTCAAATCCTTCAACTCTGGCAACATCGTTTCTGAATTCAAATCTAGACACAACTCAACTTGAAGCTGCTCACTTCACAGCTTTAATAAAGGAAATGTTGCAAAGATGGGTGTGCAGTTAACTGAGCTGCTCCAAAGAAGTATATACCCCATTTAACTATTTCAACACGGTTACATGCCTCAAATTTGACCTCCATTTTAAAAGTAATTGAGACTGACCAGGTTTTCATGAAGAATGGTAGGGATTGCAGGATCCAGTGGTTAACTGGATCAGAAGTAGTGGGAATGCTTTCTTTTGCATACTAATGTAACTTGCTTCCTTTTCCTCCCCAAGCTACCCATGTAGCTACTCCTTGAACCCCATAGTGCAACCACATCCACTGCTAGAGACATGATGCTTCTTAAAGAATGCCAGCACCTCCTACCACCCCCTCCCGGTCTTCCAGGTCAATCCCTTCTCTGTGTTCCCCAACAGTGGCCTTGGCTAATGCCAGCCTCTGGTTTCATCTCAGTGACCCTCGGCTTGTGGTAGGATTAGATCCATGATGAATTTGCCCTATTTGCAAGCGATTCATTATTGACTCAGTTTGCTCCAGATTGGATGTACTGAAGGACACAGAGTAACACACTTACTCTGAGTTGAAATACTCAATTCTTTGATTTTATGACAAATATGATATGAAGCAGCTGTGACTAGAAAATAATTCCATTTGTGTTTTCAAAACCAGAAAGCAGAGAATGTTTCTTATTCTTTCAAGGGGAGCTGAGGGAGTCAATCTCAAAGTGCCAGAAAATTTTGATAATTTGATATTGTAGCCGTTTTATTTATTTTATAAGCCTTAATCAGAATAAATAATGATCATAGTCATTTGTTTGATGATATGATACTTTTAGGGGTGTTTGAAAGGATCGAAGTAACTTTGATAGATGAGTAACAGCATTGAAGATAGAAAAAACCTATGATGCTTTTAGAGTCTGATACTTTGAAGGAGTCCAAAAATTCACATCCTGAAGTAATGAGAAGTCATGAAGAAGAACAGTGAGTTAAAACTGCAAGAAATAGAAGATGATTATGAGTTCATTTATAAATTAATGTTTAGCTTCTGACATCCATCTGTGAGGGATAGAAATTGAGGGGAAAAAAACCTCAGATAGTAAAGGGAAAGGAGATCTCATTGAAGGTAGTAAAAATAGTTATCACAAGTTAAAAAGGAAACCCATGAGGGTGGAAGAGAAGTCAGAAATCTCAGGTGTTTTCACTGCGATAAAGTAGGACACATGAAGTTAAAGTGTTGCTGGTTTAAGAAAAGCATTTGGAAGATAGATGTTATAAAAGAGGATAAACCTGTGGGGTTTATTAAAGTGGTAAAGGAAATCCCAGTAAATGCTAAAGAGCTGCAAAAAAAATAATAGCCTGATTAGGGAGTGGTTAATAAGAAAGTATTAGATCTCTTTAAATAATTTACTTATGTGGGTAAAGTTTACATTTGTGTACCAGGAGGAATATGTAGAGAGGTTAAATTTTAAGAGATAGAGGAGCAAGACAATCTTGGATGGTGAGAGATGAGGAGGCATGCACTTTGGAAACAATATTGCCAGAAAGGGGGGGTAATATGTGGAATTTAGAGTGAGAACAGTTGAGTTCCATTGCATAAGGTGAGGTTGGAGAGTCCAGTGAAAAGTTGTGAAATAGTGAAAGGAGGAAAAGGGAAATTCCCTGTTCTGGTGATACAGTTTGTCCTTGAGAATGATTTAGCTGGATCACAGGTGGGATTGATGCTTAATGTGTTTGAAAAGCCAGTGGAATGTCAGGCAACTAAGATGTTACAAGAAGTATGTACGGGAATTTTTTCTGACCATGTGGTAACAAGGTCACAAAGCCACAGGTTGAAGCAGAAGGAGAAATCAAAGAACAAAGATAAGGAAGTTGAAGCTCAATGATCAGAAACTATGTAAGAACAAATGGTTGTGAAAAAAAAAACAGGTGGAGGACAAAGTGGATATTTTTACTTCAGAGAGGTTATTCGACTTACAACAAAAAAACAAAAAATAAAGCAGTTGTACCAAAAAAAATTGAAGAAGAATCTAAGTTTATACCCTTGTTACTATAAATGCTACTATCTTAAAAATGATGTCTTGATGAGGAAATGGAAATCATTACATATTCAAACAGATGAAAAATGGACAGAAGTTCATTGAGTTGTATTACCAGTGGGTTATAGAAAAGACGTTTTGCGGGTGGCACAAGAATTGCCAGTAGGAGGTCATTTAGGAATAAGGAAGACTTGAACCAAAATACAAAAACAGTTTTTGCTCCGGATTGCATAGAGATGTGGTTGAATTTTGCTGGGCATTTCATATGTGTCAGGTAATAGAAAAACCTCAGGCAGTGATAAAATCAGCATCATTAATACCCATTCTGTCATTTGGGGAACCTTTTGCAAGAGTCTTAATTGATTAGTAGGACCCCTTTCCAAAACAAAGTGTGGGAATCAGTATTTGTTGACCATAATGGATATGACCACTAGATTTCCCAAAGCCAATCCATTACACAATATCACAGCTCAAAGGATTGTAGAAGACTTACTCATTTTTTTTTACTAGAAACTGACTACCCACAGAGATACAGTCAGATCAAGGTTCAAATTTTACATCATAATTATTCAAGTAAATTATGGATAGCTTACGAATAAAACAATTCAAATCATCCGCGTACCATCCAGAATTGCAGGGAGCTTTAGAATGATGGCATCAAACTCTAAAGACCATGTTGAGGGCTTTGGTCAAGATTATCTGGAAGGTTGTGATAAAGGAATTCCATTTGTATGTTTTGCAATTATGACTACACCTAATGAATCATCTAAATTCAGCCTATTTGAATTAGTTTTTGGACATGAGTTGAGAACACCACTGAAATTAATTGAGGAAAAGTTGGTAAGTCAGAGTTCAGAGGCCATATATTTGGACAATGTGTTAGATTTTAGGGAAAGATTAAATAGAGTGGGTGAATTGGTTCAACAGTATTTATAAGTAGCACAGCATATGATGAAACAGAAAGCAAACAAAAAAATCAAAGAAATCAAAGCTGGAGGAGATAACATATTACTCCTAGTGGTAAGTGAACCTCTAAAAGCAACGTTTAATGGCCTCATCAAATCAAAAGAAAATTGGGAGATGTGAATTATTTGATAAGACATCCAGATTTAAGGAAAGCCCCTAGAGTGTGTCAGGTGAATATGCTCAAATAATATTTTTGTTAGTGAAGGAAAGAAAAAGGAGAATGTGGTACTGGTTAAAACCTCAGAGAGAAAAACTAAGTCCAGATAAATTTGAATTTAATGTTTCTCAAATTAAATGGGATAATGAGGAAATTCTTTAATTTTCCAAGGGAAAATTGAAATGACCTTAAAGAGTTATTACAATCTCATGGAGAGATATGTGGGAATAAACTGGAATGTATGATCATGATGTCACAAGGAATTAAGGGCTACGGGGAGAATGCGGGTAAGTGGAGTTGAAATGCCCATCAGCCATGATTGAATGGCGGAGTGGACTCGATGGGCTGAATGGCCTTACTTCCGCTCCTATGTCTTATGGTCTTATGGTCTTATGATTATATGATTGTACATGATGTAGATATAAGAAATGCTATTCCAATTAAGCAACCACCTTATATACTTAACCCTCTAAATTTTACATAGGTTCAAAAAGAGATTGAAAGCAAGCTCAAAAGCAATATAATCAAAGTGAGTTGCAGTAAATGGAGCTTACTCATTGTGATGGTGCCAAAGGAAGATGGTACCTAATGTTTATGTATTGATTACCCTAAAGTCAATGCAGTTACAAAGTCTGATTCATATCCTACTCCACAACTGGAACACTGGAATGAGAAGGTGGGACACGAAGCTTATATTTTGAAGTTGGAATTACTCAAATAATACTGGTAGTCACTTTTATTCATGAGAAGGACATTTTGGCCTTTGTGACACTGAATGGACTTTAGCAGTTATAAGTTATGCCATTTGATATGAAAAATGCAGCACCCATAACCAATGCCGTCACTTTGGGATTTGCCAATTGTGCAATGTACATACTGTTGTGGACAGGCTAGAGGCCATCAAAACATTTCAACAAAGTAGCCCAGACCCTAACATATCTAATTATTTTAAATAGGTGCACAGTGGATATTTCAGGTGTGATGCCATTGGTCAAACCACTTAGTTTTAAACAAAACAGAATTTATTTACAAGATTACCAAATGAAACACAAACAAAAGAGAACAGAATGTAGAATAACTTAACCTATCTGAACTGAAAATGTGTTGCTGGAAATGCGCAGCAGGTCAGGCAGCATCCAGGGAACCTATCTGAACCCAACTTAATGATACCGTTCCAAATACTTGCAACAACTCCCATAAACACCCCTTGGCATAAATGATAAAATCAAATGTAGGTCTTACAGGAGAAATGACAAAGAGAGGGAGGATCAGCACAGACCTGCTTCTTTGAGACCAGCAGCTTTACAATAATTGACTACATTCAGTGAACAGTAACACTGCTAAAACAAAACCAGAGAAAAGCTGAGCTGGGAGAACTGGCCACTCCCCTTCCATCGTACAAGTGTTTTCCTTAAACTTGAAAACCTTTTGCCTGAGGTGGTAACTGTTAGCTATAATCAAATTGGCTCTAAATTCCTTCAAGCCTAGAATTTTTGGAATCACTCCTTTTATGACCACTCTGAAAAAAAAGCCAAGGACAGCATAACCTTGTTAAAGGAGCAGCATCATCACAATGGACAATCCAACGATTTTTGTCACCCATGGAAGGAATATTTGGAGCATATATTGGAATTGTTTGGTCAACTTCGGGAGGTTAGCTTGGTGATAAACCTGGCTAAGAGTGAGTTTGTAAAAGCCCAAGTAATGTTCCTGGGCTATATCGTTGAACATAGACAGATGGTCCCACAGGATGTGAAAAACAAAGATTATTGGGGAGTTTCCCATAGTATCAATGAAAATGCAAATACTATGGTTCTTGGGACTAAGTGGTTTTTGTCAAAGATTTGTGCCAAATTTTAGTAGTGTGGTTAGACTGGCTTGTTAACAAAGTGCAGAAAATTTCAGTGGATGGAGGAATGTCAGAAGGCATTTGACAGCCTGAAAGCTGTGTTAACCACAGCCTTAGTGGTAGCCGCAGCTGGGAATGGGTCTGGGTGGGTTACGCTTCGGCGGGTCGGTGTGGACTTGTTGGGCCGAAGGGCCTGTTTCCACACTGTAAGTAATATAATCTATATATATATATTTAAGATGGTGATGTGGGTATTGGTCCTGTACTCTTGTAAGAAGATGATGAAAAGAACATAGAAAGACCTATTGGGTATTTTTCATGTAAGGTGATAATTCCTCAACAGAAATATTCCATAATTAAAAAGGAGATCTTGAGTTTGGTGTTGACATTGCAACATTTCAACATTCATGTTGCCAGTAATTTGATTGAGACAATTGTATATACTGATCATAACCCCTTAACATTTTTGGGAAAATTTAAAGACAAAAACACCAAAGAGCATGAAGAGAAATTCCATAGGGAAGGAAATCTCCTGCCAGAAGGAGAATATGTGGACCAAACTGACTGAGGATAGGATCACTGGGTGCTGACCTCTGAGAGATTGTTGCACCCAATGTGAATTTTAAATTATTCTGAATGTAAAGGACAAGAGTAAAAAGTAAAAGCAGATATTCAAATAATTTATTTTCTTGGGCTTAAGAGGAGAACATCAGTCATAATTTAAACTGTACACAGTATATGGTCTCATTAATTCTCTCTACAATTGCAGCTAAGTGTTCCTGCTTTTATCTTCCATTCAAATATCTTAATCCATTTACCCAACAAACAGTTCTGAAAAAGGCTCACTAGACCTGAAACATTAACTCTGTTTCTCTCTGCAGCAATGCGGTTGGAAGTACAAGCTATTGGAGCACTGTTCCTTTGTCAGGCTTAAGCCCTTCAACGTCGACTCTCCTGCTCCTCGGATGCTGCCTGACCTGTTGTGTTTTTCCAGAGCTACACCTTTTTACTCAGTATCTGCAGTCCTCACTTTCCCCTGAGTATCAGCTAGAGGCAAGCTTCACATGCCCAAAACCAACAAGAAAAGAGCCTGAGCGAGATCACAGGTTTAGACTGTGATGAAGGTCTTGATAATGCCAAGAGAGATCACAGGAGATGTCCAGATAAATGGGGCCTCATTATTGATGTGCTGGAATGGCGTTCCTGCTCCTGACGGTCAAACAGAACTCTTAAAGCCCATTATCTTGTAGGTTCAGCCTTTTTTGGCTTCTTTAAGATGGCAAGTTTTCAGAGCTTTGGTAACCCTGATCACCTCTGATTAAAAGTGAAAAGATTATTAAATGATGAGTTTACTTTTGTGATATTTGAATAACAACCTTAGAATACTGTGTTAATTCTGGTTTCCTTGCTGTAGGGAAGATGTTGTTCAGCTTGAATAGGTGCCAAAAAGATTTAAAGGATGTTGCTGGAACTGGAGCATTGAGCTATAGCGAGAGGGTCAATAGACTATGGCTATGTTGCCTGCAATTTCAGAAGCTAAGGGTTGACATTGTAGAGGTTTTAAAATCATGAAGGGCATGGATAGGATAAGTAGCTGAGGTCTTAGATCATAGCCATGTCTGTAGTAAATGTTGGTTGCTGGAAGAACTCTGGCTCAGAGTCGATGAGCTGGAGTCTGAGCTTCAAACATTGCAACACATCAGGGAGGGGGAGAGTTACCTGGATGCTGTATTTCAGGAGACAGTCACACCCCTTATTCTAACTAACTCAAATTTGGCCAGTGTTTAGGGACACAGGATGTGGCTGTGAGTGAGGCAGGTAGAAGGATCCAGGGGATAAAGTTGCAGGAGCCTCAGCCCCCAGTCCTCATCCACAAGGTTCAACAGTTTTGCTCCCTCTAAGGATGGGAATGGATACTGCAGGGAGGATGAGCCAACTGACCGCAGCACTATGGTGCAGGGAGCCATTCAAGTGGGGGATGAGAAGAGAAATGTTGTTGTAATTGGGGATAGTATAGTTAGAGGCATAGACACTGTTCCCTGTGACCACGATTGAGAGTCACAACGGTTGTGTTTCCTGGTGCTCAGGTAAGGAATATCTCATCTGGGCTGCAGAGGAACTTGGAGTGGGAGGGTAAAGATCCAGTGGTCGTGGTCCATGTAGGTACCAACAACACAGATAAAACGAGGGCAGAGGTTCTGCTAAGGGAGTATGAACAGTTAGGAGTTAGATTAAAAAGCAGAACCAAAAATGGAATAATCTCTGGATTACTATCTGAGCTCTGTGAGTGAATAGGCACAGGGTTAATTAGATTAAGCAGGTAAATGCATAGCTCAAAGATTGTTGTGGGAGAAATGGGTTTGAAAGCATGGGACATTGGCATCTGTACTGGGAAAGAAGGGACCTGTTCCAATGGGATGGTCTTTATTTGAACCATGCTGGAACCAGTGTCCTAGCGAATCGGATAACTAGAGCTGTAGACGGGACCATAAACTAAATGGGGGAGGGAGGGTGGGAGTGGGGGGGGAGGGTTCAGTTATAGGGGAAATTAGAAAACCCGAATTAAAGAAGGAGATAAGAGTGCAGAACTCAGGGGAGGATATTAAAATCTCCAGCACAGACACAAATGGGACAGAGTGTATGAAAAGGGTTAGCAATCAAAGTTCAAGCAGCCTTGACAAATGAATGGCAATGAGAAGAGGGATGGTTAATACAGGCCTGAAGCTGTTATATCTGAATGCACGCAGTATAAGGAATAAGGTAAATGAGCTTGTAGTGCAGATTGAAATTGGCAGGTATGACATGGTGGGAATCACGGAGTCATGGCTACAAAGGGATCAGGATTGGGAGCTGAATATTCAAGGATATTCATCCTATCAAAAACATAGGCAGGTGGCCAGAGCAGTGGGGTTGCTTTATTAGTAAGAAATGAAATTAACTCAATAGTAAGAAATGAAGTAGGGTCAGATGGTGTAGAATCTGTGTGGGTAGAATTGAGGAACCACAAAGGTAAAAAGAAACGTAGAGTTATGTACAGACCTCCAAATTATAGTCAAGAGCTGGGAGAAAAATACACTAGGAGATAGAAAAGATGTGTAGGAAAGGCAAAATTGCAGTAATCATTGGGGGATTTCAATATACAGGTGGACTGGCAAAATCAGCTTGCTAAAGGATTATAAAAAACAGAATTTATGGAATATCTACGAGATGGTTTTTCAGAGCAGCTTGTGATGGAGCCCACTAGGGAACAGGTAATACTGGATTTAGTGTTGTGCAATGAGGCAGACTTGATAAGAGAGCTGAAGGTGAAGGACCCTTAGGAGGTCGTGATCATAACATGATTGAATTTACTCTGCAATTTGAGGGGAAGAAGATAGAATCAGAGGTAATGGTATTACAGCCGAATAAAGCCAACTACAGAGGCATGAGGGAGGAGCTGGGCAGAAGTGACTGGGAGAGGAGCCAAGCAGGAAAGACAGTCGAACAGCAATGGCAGGAGTTTCTGGGAGTAATTCAGGAGTCACAGCAGAGATTCATCCTGAGGAAAACGAAGCATGGCAACCATGGCTGACTTGGGAAGTCAGGGATAGCATAAAAGCAAAAGCAAAAGTATATAACGTGGTGAAGGGCAGTGGGAAACCAGAGGATTGGGAAGCTTACAAAGACCAACAGAGGGCAAAAAAACGAAATAAGGAGGGAGAAGATTAAATATGAGGGTAAGTTAGCCAGTAATATATAAAGGGCAAAAGAGAGGCAAAAGTGGACATTAGGCCACTGGAAATGATGCAGGAGAGATAGTAGTGGGGAACAAGGAAATGGCTGAAGAACTGAATAATCACTTCACGTTAGTCTTCATGGTGGAATACACGATTAATATTCCAAAAATTCAAGCAAGTGAGAAGGCAGAGCTGAGTATGGTGGCCATCATCAAGAGGAAGGTGCTAGAAAGTCTGAATGGCCTGAAGGTGGATAAATCACCTGGACAAGATGGACTACATTCCAGAGTTCTAAGGGAGATAGCTGAAAAGATATTGAAGGCGTTAGTGGTGATCTTTCAGAAATCGCTAGAATCAGGGAACATCCTAGACGACTGGAAAATTGCTAACATGACACCTCTGTTTAAAAAGAGAATAAGGCAAAAGATTTAAAATTAAAGACCAATTAGCCTAACCTCGGTCAAGGATAAGATCCTGAAATCCATTGTGAAGAATGAGATTTCTGAATACTTGGAAAAGTATAGTAAAATAGGTCAAAGTCAGCATGGTTTCATCAAGGGGATGTCATGCCTGATAAATCTGTTAGAATTATTTGAGGAAATAATGAGCAGGTTAGTCCAAGGAGAGCCAATGGGTGTTATCTACCTGGATTCCAAGAAGTCCTTTGACATGGTGCCACACAGGAGGCTACTGAGTAAGATAGGGGCCGATGGTATCAGAGGCAAGGTGCTAGCATGGACAGAAGCTTGGGTGTCTGGCAGAAAACAGAGAGTGGGGATAAAAATGTCCTTCTCATGTGACAAGTGGTGTTCCGCTAGGCTCAATGTTGGGACCACAACTTTTCACTTTATACTTTAACGATCTAAATGAAGGAACTGAAGGCATTCTGTTAAAGTTGGAAGATGATACAAAGATATATAGATGGACAGGTAGCATTGAGGAGGCGGGGGGGAGCTGCAAAAGGATTTGGATAGGTTGGGGGAGTGGGCAAAGAAGTGGCAGATGGAGTACAATGTGGGAAAGTGTGAGGTCATGCATTTGGTAGGAAGAATAGAGGCATGGACTATTTTCTAAACAGGGAGAAAATTCAGAAGTCTGAAGTGCTAAGAGACTTGAGAGTTCTAGTCCAAGATTCTCTCAAGATAAACTTGCAAGTTAAGTCAGTTATTAGGAAGGCAAATGCCATAATTTATTTGAGAGGACTTGAGTATAAAAGCAGGGATGTATTTCTAAGGCACTGGTCAGACCACATTTGGAGTATTGTATGCAGTTTTGGGCCCCGTATCTCAGGGAGGGTGTACTGACCTTGGAGAATGTTCAGAGGAGATTCATGAGAATGGTCCCAGGAATGTAAAGCTTAACATATGAGGAATATTTGAGGACTCCAGGTTTATACTCAATGGAGTTCAGAAGAATGAGGGGAGATCTAATTGAAACATGCAGAATATTGAATGGCCTGGACAGAATAGATGTTGGGAAGGTGTTTTATTGGTAGGAGAGACAATGATCCGAGAGCACAGGCTTAGAGCAAAGGAAAGGCCTTTTAGAACGGAGATAAGGAGAAACCACTTCAGCCAGAGAGTGGGTAATCTATGGAATTCATTGCCACAGATGCTGTGGAGGCCAGGTCATTGATTATATTTAAGACTGAGATAGATAGGTTCTTGAGTATCAAGGGGATCAAGAGTTACAGGGAGTAAGTGAGAGAATGAGGTTGAGAAACTTATCAGCCATGATTGAATGGCGGTTCAGACTCAATGGGCTGAATGCCCTAGTTTCTGCTCGTTTGTCTTATGGTGTTTTTCCCAGCTTAGCGGAGTCCAAAATTAGAGGGCATAGGTTTATGGTGAGAGGAGAAAGATATAAAACGGACTTGAGATGCAACCTTTTCACGCAGAGGGTGGTGCGTGTATGGAATGAGCTGCCAAAGGAAGTGGCAGAAACTGGTACAATTACAACATTTAAAAGGCATCTAGATGGGTATATGAATAGGAAGGGCTCAGACTGAAATGGACAAGTGCTGGCAATGGGCCTAAATTAAGTTAGATTATCTGGTCAGCATGGAGGAGTTGGACGGAAGGGTCTGATTCCGTGCTGTACAACTTTATGACTCTATGACTACTTAACTCTTTTCCATCAATATGTAAACAGTACACTAGCAGGCCAAATATTTAACTTTAAAGCAGTTTTTAAAATCAATAAATTGATGTTGTCATTCCAATGCCAGGGACCAACTTTACTCCATTTAGTGGTCTAACACCCCTTCAGATTTCCAGCACAAATGCAATGTCAAGCCTCCTTTGAAAGGTGTTAGGGAAGATGGTTGGATTTCCTTCACATTCTATAAATAAAATAATCTAAATTCTGAATGCTTCCATTCCATTCAACACTCATGAGGTGTTTAAAATATGTCACTTGAGAAAGAATTTTCTCGTATCTGAGTAAATATGTTTGACATATAGACACCCTAAAGATTCAGGTTGAGCTATTGTTTGCTGCTTCCACTCTTAAGGCAAATAACTTAGATAAACTGCAGCCTGTAACCTCTGTATCTAAAGAGAATTACCTTAATTATCTACATTCATCATATTGATCCAAAAACATGAGTCAGAAATCCTCTAAGTCACTCCTTTAATATCAAACAGCCCAAAGAGAAAGTGGACATAAATTGAGCCTGAGAAATTAGGAAACACGGAGCAGTGGACTTTCGTTTGATGTTCCAAAAACCGATTGATCTGACTTTGACATGTGACTCTCAAAATGAACCTTTGCCAACTCATTTTGCCGTTCCTGTTCTATTCTGCCTGAGGATGATTCATATTTGCCAGAAAAATGCTTTGAAACTGATGTGTTGTCTGCATTCTCATAAATTTGTTGTCACCGTGACTTATCATCTATAAAGTAGTCAATATAAAGTTTGAAATTGTACAGGCACTTTCAAACTTGGCATTGTAAAGCAGAATGCCATAAAGTAAAATTTTAAAGTGCCATGGATAAAGGGTATGAGATTAGCTGAGTTACTTCTGCAGAGAGCCAACATTGACACAATAGCTCAAACAGCCTCCTTCTGCACTATAACAACTCATTGATTCGAATCAGATTATCAATTGTGACACAGGATCTTGGCAACAACAACGTACAACACCAGAGGGCACTCACACCTCTTGTATACTTAGCACTTCATAGTTATGGAGTACTGTATTGTGTAGATTAGATTAGATTACTTACAGTGTGGAAACAGGCCCTTCGGCCCAACAAGTCCACACCGCCCCGCCGAAGCGCAACCCACTCATACCCCTACATTTACCCCTTACCTAACATTACGGGCAATTTAGCACGGCAAATTCACTTGACCTGCATATCTTTGGACTGTGGGAGGAAACCGGAGCACCCGGAGGAAACCCACGCAGACACGGGGAGAACATGCAAACTCCACACAGTCAGTCGCCTGAGGCAGGAATTGAACCCGGGTCTCTGGCGCTGTGAGGCAGCAGTGCTAACCACTGTGCCACTGTGCCGCCCACAAATACTCGACTACATCATCTTCAAATTTACGCTTAATTGCAACACAGGTTGTACTCGCTCATTCTTTAAAACTCATAAGGAATGTAGAAAAATATAACCTAAAATTTTGAGTATGTTTCTCCTTTTTGTCCTGCTTTGTGTTGATTGCGGAGCTGGGTTAACTCAATGACTCAAAAGCCTTCCTTACCTTGGGATCCATTGCTGTTTAATTTCTACTTGTCAAATGCAAATGTGTGTTTAACTGACCACTGTCTGGCCTATGTCTGGATTAAATGACTATGCCTTAATTATGTATTAAACTAACTCCTTCTCAGATGCCATTCTGAAGATTTGTGGTGATGTGTTTTTTTTGGTTTAAACCCATCTGGTGGCATTTACTTCATGCAAGCCACTTCACAACGCATACATTTATTTGTTGAAGTACATCTATTTTGAATTTTTTCACAAACAATCTCCTTATGAGATTATCCACACAAGAATTAATTCAATACTTTCCATCTTCGATCTTTATACCATCTTGTAGTGAAGTTCTTACTGAGGTACTCGCAGTTTGGAAATTGCTGTTGAAACATGTAGATGCAAACTTCAGGGGATTCAGACAAATTCAATTTCAAATTCAAAGCTGAAAAAAAATCTCCCACAAATTTTAATTGTATGTGCGTGTGTGTGTGTATATGCAAGAGAGATTTCTGCTTCACACGAGTAAATGATGTGTCTATGTTTCACCCAGAAAAATGATTATACATTCTAACATCTGCAGAATGATATTTGCAATGAGTTTTCAACTACTGCATCTAAAGATGCTGTCAATTATTGAAAACAGGTGAATGTTGGAGCAAAGGCAAAACAATTAAACGTCAGATCAAGATGGTTATCTTGCAGATTTTAGCAACACAGTTAAACCAGCAAATTTTAAAGTAATAAGGCAAATGGCAGCAGGCCAAGTTTCCATGTTAAGTGTGATTTTGTTTGTATCTGCTCATGCAATGTGGGTGTAGCTGACTGGCCAGCATTTATTGCTTATCCCTAGTTGCCCTTGCACGCACACACACACACGTGCACAGGCACACGCACACAGTTTTACAATTTGTGGGAGACCTTTATTAGTTTTGAATTTGAATTTTGGACGAAGGTGATAAGCTGCCTTCATGAACTGCTGCAGTGCACATGCTTTAGGTAACAGCTCAAGGATTACTCTCACACGCAGGATGAGACATTTCAGTGACAAATGCCGCTTTCAGCTCAACATTCCACAACTCCCTGTGGATAGATGGGCAGCTCCTCATGTTATTATGTGCCCAATCTGTACAGCATTAATCTTCAACATGGGCACATGTAGCTGCATGCACTGCATGACAAACACATGAGAAAGATGCTATCCTGACCCTATGCTGTCCAACAGACTCTTGTGATGCTGCCATATTAAAACTGGTCAACATAAGTCCTAATAACACCTCTGTTGTCCAGACTTACAAAACAGAGGCATAAAACAACAGGGTAGGTTAAGTGTCAATGTGGCTTAAAGGGACAGACATCTTGATTGCAAGTAAAATCTACATGACTGAAAAGTACATAGGTGTGTTTCTGCACATGTTCTTGAAGCTTCTGCTGAAGGTTGTTGCCCATCCTCACAGGAATGTTGGAGAAATAGATGACAAGTCCATGTGAAGTCTCTAACAGATATGGAGGCAACAGGATGCATTAGCTTGGCCAGTTTACTACAGGCACTTTCCTAATTGCCTGTGTGTGTGCCAACCATTCAAATAAAGACTCCTGATGGTGTTAGTCTTTTATAGATAATAGCACTGCTGAGGCAGTCCAATCATTTCATGGTGACTCCAACATGTGGAGGGATAAGGCTGGCAGCCTCCCTCAGGTCAAAGAGGTACACCTCCGTAGGAATTGTTGTGGAAGCATAGGTTCCCGTCCTTGCCCCCACAGCCCCTTTTCTGGGTCATGGTCTTCCTGCTGTGATGACCCACCAGGCTACAATGAAGTTGGTAACATTTCCATATAGCTGGGGAAGGGGAAATATGTCACCTTTGCTGTAGTAAAATGCCAACAGACAGCTAAAATGGCCAATTAACAGAGACTTTAATTCTGCAGATTGATTAGATTTTTTTTAAGATTATATTACTTACAGTGTGGAACGAGGTCCTTCAGCTTAACAAGTCCACACCGACCCGCCGAAGTACAACCCACCCATACCCCTAAGTGTACCCCTTTAACCTAACACTACTGGCAATTTAGCATGGCTAATTCACCTGACCCGCACATCTTTGGACTGTGGGAGGAAACCGGAGCACCCGGAGGAAACCCACGCAGACACGGGGAGAATGTGCAAACTCCACACAGTCAGTCGCCTGAGTCGGGAATTGAACCCGGGTCTCTGGCGCTGTGAGGCAGCAGTGCTAACCACTGTGCCACCGTGCCACCCACAGATTGGTTGAGCTCTCCTTCCCTAACATCAGGCCAGCAACTTGAAGTCATCCTGACCAAGCTTCACAATATTTTCTAGACTTCTCCTCTCTCCTCCCTCCCTCACCCAACTCCTCATCCCTTACCCCCATGACAGGTGGGGTATTGCTGATCAGCTTACGATCATTGAATCACTAGAGATTCAAGTTCCTCCTCTAAAACCATGCAGTTTCCTTGGACAGAACCACATTGATTCGGTGTGCTACAGCCTGTGGCAACCGGGGTGAAGTCAATTTAAAAATGGAAAGACTAAAAGTTCTTATCCGCGATCTTCAATCAGGCTGCAGTTAAACACTGGCCATATGACTCAAGTACCTTCAGTTCAGTTTACTGGAAGGCAAGTTCCTTAAATTAGTATGATAATCATGTGACACTGGGACCTACTTTCTTCCCTCTGCCATCCCACAGCTGTTGAAGTTTCCTGAATGTATATCGCCTTGTGATTGCAATAGAGGTTCATGTATACTGGAAATCAGTGCAGAAATGCATAAGCTTGCAGTCGGTTTGCAATTACAACGGAGATTTTTAATCACTGAGGCCAAAACTTCCTCTGTTTCTGAAGGAAATCTGCAAGAATAACAGTTTTCAACCCCCCAGGATAGTTCTGTGGTCTCCCAAAACTAAAGATTAATCTCCAAACAGCACTGTGAGCAACCAAAGGGGAGGAAGAAAACAATGAAGTGTTAAAAGTTTTTGTATTTTATTTGAACAATTATTCATTTGTTATAGATTGGGCAAAAAAGGACATTTTGACTGAAGATGAGTTGAGCATTGAACATAGAAGCATAGAAACTAAGCCACCTCACAAGGTTATCTGAGATACTTGTTCAACCTAGCATTTAGAAGTTACTGACTGTGTAACTAAATGTTTAGGACATAATTAAATCCATTTGTACTAAAATATTGTACCTCACCCATTTCACAATCAATTAGATGTCAGTTATGGTTCAGCTGCTAGCATTGGTGCACTTACACTACAGTTTCAGTGAAACTCTACAAACTCAAGATTCAGTTCTTCCAAAATTTGAAAGACATGACGGTTCTTGAAAAAACATTTGAAGGTTGTGATTTCACATCCCAATTCAGGGGCAGGATTTTCCCAGCAGGCTTTAGGACTCCCAGTCAGGATCAAATAGGAACCAGAAAACACTTGAGGCATGATAACCTGACTGGGGTCTTTTCCTCACTGGCCTGTTGATGGCCAGAGGCCAGCTTGTGTCACAACAGTAGGCCATAACCTTGGATTGCTTGTGGACATATTAAATTTTCAATTACAATATGTGAGGCTAGACAGCCAAAAGTTGTTGCAGATGTAAATTTTGTAGTTTTCTGGTAAAGCCCTGTGTGAACCCATGGCATGCCACATCAGTTTAGTGTCAAACAAAGAGACTGAAAAGGAAGAGATAGTAACTGTTGACTGCACAGACACCCCTCCCCTAATTCTCAGCAGTAAGCCATCCCCTGAGAATTATTTCCTAACATGTTTATGTTTTACCCTTCCAAGAATACACAAAAAAAATTTGCAAACCCTTGAAAATCCTGGTGTATCTGTGTTAGCGGACTGATATGCTAGTGTAGATTAGTGTACTGTTAAGGTCACAGCTTGTGGACAGTCATTAGATACCCTTACATTGTAGGTAAAGAAATGTTGATCTTTCAGTCTGAGTTGAGGAAGTCACTGTTGAGGAGGAAACAGGACAAAAGCCTGTAAGCTAACTGCAAAACAAAGAATCCTGAAATCAATGTCTCCATTACCAATGTCAGTGTTACTACATGAAGGTCACAGCATCCCACCATCCCTCCTCATGGAACACAGCAACTGATTCAAATATTTACTTAACTGCTACCAAAAGTCACTGAAAGCAAACATGCAGATATAGCAGGAAGTGAAGAAGGCAAATGGTACTTTGGCCTTCATAACGAGAGGATTTGAGTAGATTAGATTCCCTATAGTATGGAAACAGGCCCTTCGGCCCAACAAATCCATACCGACTCTCCAAAGAGAATCCACCTAGACCGATTCCCCTACCCTATATTTACCCCTGACTAATGCACCTAATACTATTGGCAATTTAGCATGGTCAATTCACCTGACCTGCACATCTTTGGATTGTGAGAGGAAACCAGAGCACCAGGAGGAAACCCACACAGATGCCAGGTGAATGTGAAAACTCCACACAGGCAGCCGCCTGAGGTGGGAATCAAACAAGGGTCCCTGGCACTGTGAAGCCGCAGTACTAAATACTGAGCCACCGTGCCACTCAGTACAAGCAACAGGAACACCTTGCTGCAATTGTACAGGTCCTTGGTGAGATCTCATTTCGAGTATTGTATGAGGCTTAGGCCTCTTTATTTTAGGAAAGATGTTCTGGCTATCCAGGGATTGTAACAAAGGTCTACTGGACTAATTCTTGGGACGGTGGGACCAGCGTGTGAAGATGTACAGGATCAGTTAAGATTATATTCACTGGAGTTTAGAACAATAAAGCGGGGTGGGGATGAGATCTCATAGAAGCCTATAAATTTCTATCAGGACTAGACAGAGTAAATGCAGGAAGAATGTTCCTGGTGACCAGAGAATCCTGAACCAGGGGTAACAGTCTACTGATACAGGGTAGGCCATTTAGAAATGAGACTAGGTGGTTCAGTGGTTAGCACTGCTGTCTCACAGCACTAGGGACCTGGGTTTGATTCCAGTCTCAGGTGACTGTCTGTGTAGTGTTTGCACGTTCTCCCTGTGTCTGCCTTGGTTTCCTCCAACAGTCCAAAGTTGTGCAAGGTAGGTGAATTGGCCATGCTAAATTGAATAGTGTTCAGAGATGTGTAGCTTTAAGTGTATTAGTTAGGGGAATGGGTCTGGGTGGGTTAATCTCATAGGGTCAGTGTGGACCTGTTGGGCCGAAGGGCCTGTTTCCACACAGTAGGGATTCAGAGAGTGGTGAACCTGTGGAATTCTGTGCCATAGCAAATAATCAGACTTTCCCTTAACTGCACTTACTCTATTTGCTTCAACCATTCCCTGTGGTAGTGACTTCCACATTCTTCGCTGTAGTTTCTTTGTTTTCCAAGATGCAGATGTAATTATGAGATGAGAGTGATTTAGTTGCTGTGTGCCCAATGTTATCAATATTACACCTGCTTTCACTTGTTCAGTGCTGCATAACATAACAGACATGATAACCAACTGCCAACATCAATGCTACCAGCTCCTTTCCTGCTTCATGCGCTATATGTCTGCTGGGCATGTTTTCTGTAAGAGAAAAGTAATAAGATGTTGAATAATCTTCATCCTTCCTTTGTGACTGCTTGTTTATGATGGATTTATTTCGCAAGTGAATTATAGCTGATGGAGGGAACTTGGAGACAAGCTATTTATAGAGTCAGAGAGTCATAGAGATGTACAGCACGGAAACAGACCCTTCGGTCTAACTCGTCCATGCCGACCAGATATCCCAACCCAATCTAGTCCCACCTGCCAGCTCCCAGCCCAGATCTATCCAAACCCTTCCTATTCATGTACCCATCCAGATCCCTTTTAAATGTTGCAATTGTACTAGCCTCCACCACTTCCTCTGGCAGCTCATTCCACACACGTACCACCCTCTGTGTGAAAAAGTTGCCCCTTAGGCCTCTTTTATATCTTTGCCCTCTCATCCTAAACCTATGCCCTCTAGTTCTGGACTCCCCTACCCCAGGGAAAAGACCTTGTCTATTTACCCTGTCCATGCTCCTCTTGATTTTATAAACCTCTATAAGGTCACACCCCAGCCTCCAACACTCCAGGGAAAACAGCCTCAGCCTATTCAGCCTCTCCCCATATCTCGAATTCTCCAACCTGGCAACACCCTTGTAAATCTTATCTGAACCTTTTCAAGTTTCACAACATCCTTTTGATAGGAAGGAGACCAGAATTGCATGCAATATTCCAACAGTAGCCTAAACAATGTCCTACCCAGCATTTCTCACCATGTCCTATTATTATGAGTGTTGACTTTAAGACAGTGAATGTTCAAAAATACACATCGTTCACGTTTGCTTCTGTGAAAGTAGCCACAATGAGATCCATATCATCGAATGACTAATGAGGGGTAAACAGGCCAATAATCTTCCATCAGCTGGCTCACTGTCATCAAGCTTTTTGCTTCTTAATCAATAGATTTTACTTGGTAAATACTCAATGACTTCAAAACCACAGGGTGCTTGTATCTGAGCAAATGTTATTGCAAGTATTGGAAATAGATGTAATCTTCCTGTGCCTTTGGTGCTGCAGGAAAATTGAAGACAACAAATTGAATGGTTACAAAAAATTGTGTGTTTTCATATCACAGGTGTTGTTTTGGTACTAATCAGTATTATCATAATGCTATACATATTAAGCCTTTAATTTCCAATATACATTTCTCTTTGAAGAGGGCTGCTACAGCCAAAAGATGATGGCAGATTTCAATTCACTGACTGTCTGGCAGAGTCCTGTGTGGATTCATGGAATATTACACCTGTACAGAGTCAGGAAAACTTAAAATAGAAAGACTGATAAGGAACAGATCGCCTCCTCCCCAACCCTTCCCACCACCGTTGGGAAGACATCTTTTACAGACAATTTTGGATTTTATGCTTCAAAGCACATAAAAACACAAGGTTTAAAGACTGACTTCAGCCTCTGGTCTGTGTCTGCTTGTGGTCTGATGTGCTAATGAATGACTTCGTGTACTGTGAACTCACAGCTTGAGAACATCTAATATTCAGGCCTGCACAGCAGATAGTAAAGAAAAAGACTATTCACTTTGAGTGCTAACAGACAGAGTCAAAAGAAACTAGGACAAAAGAATTTCAAACTGCAAAGCCAAAAGTTTTGGTATTAGCTGTTCAACTGCCAAAATCAATGCTACTAGTACTATCTGGTATAACCAATTTAATGTTCAATTCAATGATCGCTCACTGCATGTTCAGCACCAGCAATTTTATAGTCAAACAGTTTGTTTCTGTTCTGAGAACCAATTGCAGCTTGTGTTTGTTTGATTTCTGCTTTTGCTTTAAATGTTGGCGAATAAAGCTGAATGTTTGAAGGCTTCTCTGTACGTGATGGCCCCAAATTGAACTTTGCTAAGATGCCAGTCTGTTGTGGCACTGGAGGAGAAGCAGTGATGTGGCTAAGGATAGACAAGCTGGTTGTCTTGCCATCTAAGCAGTGATTGGATGAGAAATGTACATTTGTATTAGTGAGGAAATGCCAGCTGTACCACCTCAGTGCCAGAAGAGGCATTGTTTAGTGGCTGCTGTGACTATGAAAAGCAATTGCAGACTGCCAACACTTGGCCAGGTGCACGGTTGGGAGTTAAAGATGGCACCCGGGGTATCCCAGGAGTGGCAGATATTTCTGCTTATGGCAAATGGGAGATTCCAGATAGGGTCGGAGGAGAGGGATGATTTAGGGCCCTGTTCTCTAGCTAATGAGATGGGTTTTGGATATTAGCATGACATTCCCTCACAGGAGGGAAACCCTCCATGAAACTCAGTGAAACTGACACTGAGCCAATTTCTGGTAAAATTCAGCAAACAGGTTCTTGATGATCAAAAAAGTTGTACTTTATGGAGGGTAAACTGAAAATTAGTGTTCAGGCCACAATACTAGATCAGCCATGATCTTAGCAAATGGCAGAGCAAGCTGGGGACTGAATGGCCTTCTACTGCTACAAATTAATGCGGCTATATGTAATGGAAGAGCAGAAACTAATTGTGCATCACAAGTTCTATGCTAATTCTCCAGACTTATCTAATTACCTCCATTATGACTAAATCAAGGCAAATAAATGGAATTCATGTACAGATTAACCAGGACCCAAATAAAAAGCTCAAAGGTTCCTGTTTTTATTTTCTTATGTTTGTGAGCACCTGGATTTGCATGTTGTATTGTAGAGGAAGCATTAAAACTTAGTACAGAATCCTCTGTTGATGCAATGTAAAGCTGGAGTAATCCATACAGAATGTGTTATAAACCAACTTAATCAAGAGATTATAGCTCATTTACATGTTCTTATTGTTTATATTTTCACTTACAAGTTTTTCTACATTATAACCATGCTATACTTCAGAATGCCTTTTCTGACAATATAAGAAAATTAAGAAATTGGAGCAGGAATAGGCTCTTCAGCCCCTCGATCAGAGTCGTGAAGGCTGTGTTGGCTAGCTAGTGCTGAGGTATAAGACATCACTTCTGGGCTGGAGACAGACGATCTGGAATACCACAAAGATCAGTTCTAGGGCCTCAGTTATTTACTATCCATATTAACAACTTGGAGCAAGGGATAGAGGTTTCTTTGCATGAAACACAAGGTTAATATGTAGGTGCAGCAAGTAGTTAAGAAGACAAATGGAATTTTGCCCTTAATTGTGAGAGATTTGGAGTTGAAAAATAAGAAAGTCCTGTTAAAACTATACAGCTATACAGATGTTGGTGAGACTACATTAGGAGCACTGTGTATATTTGTCGTCCTCAAACTTAAAAAAAATGTATTGGCAAAGGAGGCAGTTAAAAAGAGATTCATTTATCTGATTCCTGCAAGGAAGGGGCTGATTTATCAAGAATGGATAAATAGGTTAAGTTTTTGCTTATAAGAGTTCAGAACAATGAGTGGTAGTGGTGGTGGGGGTGATCTAATTGACACATATAAGATTTTGAGGGGGTTTGACAGGGTAGAAATTGAAGACATTTTCACCAGTGGGGGAATCTCAAATGACTGGACCTAGTTACAGCATAAAGGTACATAAACCTGAAATTTCAGTGATTTTATTGTTCTCCAAGAGAGTAGAGATGAAGACATACTTAAGGATGTATATGTTTTCTCTTTGTTTTTTTGACACCACTCAATAGTTACATCAATCTGCATTCCTTTCAAAATTCTTTATCTTCCCACATTCAGGGACCTGCTTTGCCATTGATCTTGAAGATCTTGTCTCATATCCAGTTTGTGACAGCTATCTCAGAGAAAAACACATACCAAATACTGTGCTTGCTCTTCTAACCTAAACAGCAGTATGGATTAATGCAGCATGAATTACCGTGAATTGGTAATTTTCAAATTATTTCACTTTTGAGTTTCACAAAACCTTTCATGTCCCAGTGTTTGTATCAGGTCAATACATAGGAAACCTTTCTGTGGTAGATTGATATATCCTATTCATAAACCCATTAAGTATGTCCCTATAATATCCGAAAATTCTGGATGTAAACAGCAAACCAGTCAACATCTGTGAAGATGGAAATAAAAGCTCTGTGGCTTTTCTGTGTGTAACACACTGTCAATCATTGGTAATAGACCAACCTCTACCAATACACTTGAAATTTCCCAAGGATCTATCCTTGGTCCCCACTTCCTGTTTCACACCAATATCATATCCCTTAGCAACATCCCTTCAGACATGCAGCATATACTGATTCAGTCCACCAGTATCTCAGTTATCAGATTCTCATTTTTGTGTTTCAATTCCTCCACTGACTTGCTACTTCTTATCTCTAAATTCCATCAGCCTGATTGTTATCCATTGTGGATCTGTTATGTATTTCCTGTCTACTGCCCCCGCCACTACATATGTCGGCCTCGCACCTTGAAATGCTCCCCCCCAGCCTCCAGCTCTCCATCTTCCTTTAGAACTCTACTTAAAACCCTACTTTGACTAATCTTTTAAATTAACCACCATATCACCCTCATTTCAATATTAATTGTTGTCATTTTATGTTCCTATGAAAGGCCTTGGGACATTCTGTTGCATGATATATCAATGCAAGTTACTGTTATACATAGTGGAAGCAACAAATTTTCCCACTCTGGATAAATTAAATATTTCCATTCTTTTTGATTTAATTTCAGATTTATAATCTATTATGTTATTCTCTCTATTTGAAAACTGTTGGGGATTTTAATTTAATTTTATATTAGATCTGGAACCAGTCTTTCTGCTGAGTCATTGTTCCTTTCTTGATACTGCTTCTCACCTTGTTGTCCTACCTGGATCAAGTGAAAACTCAGTTGAGTTGTTACTGTAACAAATGTAAAAAAAAATTCCATCAATCTTTATTTTTAAGTATGTTTGTATATCCTAAGCAGACTTGCCTTACAATCTATACTCTTATGAAGAAGAATCTTGGTTGCATTCACTACAGAATGTGGTCTTGTGTTACAAATGTGGCGATTTTGATAATGTGTCAGTATCCATTCATCTCCTGAAGACAAGAAGAACTGTTGGCTGTATTCCTTTCAATGACTACAGATTGTTCCAAAGTGTTTTACAGCTAAATAATTACCTTATGGCCTTTGTACATGAAAACCATACATACAATTCTGTTCTGTATCTGGTATTGTACTCTCTAACAACTATTTCTGTCCCTTATCATCTCTCTTACACTTCACAAAATGCCTATGTTGCAATTTATACCTGTATTTACCTCACTACATAAACAGTATAGATTGTAAATTTGCTGACACAAATCTTCTTATAAAATATTTTTTTATCAGTGAATAGTGAAAAGCTGGGTTTCTTGATGAGACTATTTTGGTTTACGTGTCCAATAACTATACACATGCAACCTTATGTCTCAAAAGTTTAGACTGAGGCGATTAAACAATTTGGCTGCATTATAAAAAGAAAGCCAAATCCCATTTATTGACAAAAATGCTTTCAATGCTGACATTGAATTGATTATTTTGTACTCTTTTGCTGGCATACAGGTACTATTGTAAAGCAAACATAACAACTAAACAGCACTTGGCATTCAGCTAATAGGAACTGAAGAACAATATTAGAAAACATTACCGTAAAATATACCATAAAGTACTGTGTGTTGATCTTTTTACCGAAAGGTACTGGGCATGATGAGCGAAATTGATCTAGTATACAAATCTGATGTTTCAATAGGACCTTCATTTCTTTCTACCTATCATAAGTGATGAAGTGAATGAATCAGTTATGCTCAAATGAAAGCAAAATAGAGTTCACAATGGAAATCTGAAAGAATTACACAGACTGCCGAAAAAATTAAACAAGTCTGGCAGCATCTGTGGAGTGAACGACAAGAGGTAGTGTTTCATGTCAGTGACCTTTCTTCAATTCTGAAGAAGAGTCATAACAGACTTGAAACGTTAATTTGTTTTTCTCTCTCTACTGATGCTGCCAGGCTTGCTGCATTTCTCCAGCATTCTCGATGTTTGAGTCAGCAGTACATCTGGAAGAACAAGAATGATAACAGATTTTGGTCAATGTAAACTTAGAGCATGCGCTGAATTGTTATCCAGGAAGGTTTAAAATTATTTTCCTTCTCTCTCAGGCCAAGGACTCTGTTCATTTCGGTTCCCAACTGACAAGCAATTTAGGCCTTCTATATTATATATTGCTGGCCTACGAATTGTTGTGATCCATTTTCTGGATGACAGTGCTGTTCCTGCTTTATGATCCATCTCAATTGTTATGGACAAGGCCAGACCATTCAAAACATTCTCAAGCAGGCAGCCCAGACCATACCTTTGCAATTTGTTTTGGTAAGTGTACAGTGAAAATTACGCGGAGTAAGATAGCTAGGTTGATTACTAGATTTTAAAACAGACAAAAATGTATTCACAAAATTATACAATGAAACACAAAGAGCAGAATAAAGAACCCTGACAGAACTCAACATATCCAACTAGACTTAATTATGCTGTTCTGAATATACACAACAGTCCCAATCAGCGAACTCCCTTCAAAAACCAGTATAAATGGAACACATGCGTACAGGTTGAAGTTGAAAGGCAGAAAAGACTGAACTAAAACTGTTCAACTCAGCTCAGCTAGAGAGCTGACCACTCCACTTCCATTATACAGGTCACTTCTACAACATGACCACTTTGGCCTGAAGTTTCATCCATTTCCATATAAACAAAATGCCTCTCAAAATCCTTTTCAACTCTGTACCAAACCATGCTCATCAAAGCCCGGCCCGGTTTATTGCCTCTCTGAAAAAAATCAAGGACAGAGTCTCCTTGAGCTAAGGTACAGCTTTTAGAAAAGAAAAGGATAACTTTGTGACACAATGCTCTCCTCACCTTCCTGCTGTTGTGCTGCATAATATACAAGGTAGTATTGATGTGCGTGTGGGAATCTTTGACACACTCCCACCCACCTCCCTTACCTAAGCCTTCCTTTATCTGACCTTCTGCTTTCAGACCCTCAAGTACTGCCAACCTGCCCAGCCACAGCTGAAAGGTGCCAACACCAGCAGCTGGTCCTTGATCTGGCAGTCACCTATTCGAATATTGGCAGTTCAGATCAGCGCGTGATCTGCACAGAAATTAGTGAGATGTAGCCTGGCCAAAGGAAAGCTTGTTCAAATGTCAGCTCATTGAACAATGAGGTTACATCTAGATTGCGCTGCAGGAAACTCAGATGGAGCAATCTCTAGGAGATGCTAATGAAGGTGTACACCAATTTGCTGAGTGAAATGGCTGACCACACACACTGACCAAGTCCTGAACTACAAAAGCAACCACCCCAACACACACAAAAGAAGTTGCATCAATACACTGTTCAAAAGGGCCACAACACACTGCAGCACACCAGAAATGTAAAAAGAGGAAGAAGAACACCTCTACAATATATTCGCCAAAAACGAATACCCCCGCAATTTCATCAACAGATGCCTAAGGGAAAGACAACGGAATGAGGACATGCCACAACCCAAAGGACTAGCCACGTTACCATACATCAAGAACATTTCTGAACTCACAGCCAGACTACTACGACCACTAGGACTCATAACAGCACACAAACCAACAGTCACTCTCAGACAACAACCCACCAGGACAAAGGACCCGATACCCAGCATGAGCAAAACCAATGTAGTGTACAAAATCCCATGCAAGGGCTGCACAAAACATTACATAGGACAAACAGGAAGACAGCTAATGATCCGTATCCATGAACACCAACTAGCCACAAAACGACACGACCAGCTATCCTTAGTAGCCACACACGCAGATGACAAGCTACATGAGTTCGACTGGGACAACACTACTATTATAGGACAAGCCAAACAAAGAACAGCCAGGGAATTCCTAGAGGCATGGCACTCATCCACAGATTCTATCAACAAACACATCGACCTGGACCCAATATACCGGCCACTGCGGCAGACAGCTGGAACTGACAACCGGAAGCGGCAGAGACAAACCACTATAAATGCCTGAGGAAAGATCACAGAAGCGCTTCACAGGAGGCTCCCAAGCTCTGAGGATGTCACCTAGACAGGGGACGAACCATCTGCAACACAAATTCCCAGCTCGGCAAACAGAACCACAACAATGACCTATCCCATCTTTGTCAAGGCATAAGGAAGGTCCGAGATCAACTTTAGTAGATAACAAGACATAGATATTGCAATCTCTGAGGTTTCTGCTCCATCTCCCTGATGAGTTACTGCCCCCAGAGTCAGCATAGCTGCTCATCCGCATCCTAGTATGGGTAAGTCACCCTCTACCCTCGCTGGGTGGATGCAACAAAAACTCCCTGTGAAACCCACAACACCTCCAACACCTTTCTGTACTCCTTCCTCAAACCCTGCAATAACTGAGGTTAGACTGTGTCACCCATTCAGCAGATTGGATTGCTTGCCTCTTAAAGTAGTGGTTTCCTCTTTGTAGCTGAACATGCGCTCTGAACGTGTTGTGTGAATGTGTATGGCCTAAATTTAGAATTTGTGAAATGGAGCCAATTTCTTCTTGTGGATCAGAACTATGTTAGGAGTGGTGGGATTACGGTGAAAAAATATTTTCTCGGTGTCACAGAAGTCAAAGGGTGACTGAGTGCATGATTTATGATTTTACAGAACTGAAAAATTCTTAATTAAGGGATAACTTCACATAATTTAAATTGCTTTATATTGACATTAAGATCAATGACTTTGATTGTCCTGTTTTAAAATTTAATTGATTTGACATTAAATGTCATCAACATGATTCTGGGCATATAGAAATACAACTTGGCCCGAATTTCGTGGGCAAGGTTGGAAACCATGTTTCATTCCTCAACAGACTAAAAGAAAGACACAGATGCATCTTGATAACTCATACCCCGCTATTCACGGACAGCAGCCTAATGTTACAAAACAGAGAACTGCTCAGGAAACCTTGCATTATTAAAATCATGTCCCCCTTTTGCAGCAACCAATGTTCTGTGGGGTATGGTGATAGGTGCCAAGTAAGTGAGGGGGGGGGGAGCTGCTTGGTTGCTGAAGGGTTATAACAATAAGTGGGTGAGGGGGTAGAATGGTAGCTGGGTGAGAAGGTTAGTGTACCAAGTGAATGAGAGATTTAGGGTGCCAGGCGGTGAGGGAGTTAGGGTTCCAGGTGGGTGAGGGGGTTATGGTGCCAGGTGGTGAGGGGGTTATGGTGCCAGGTGGTGAGGGAGTTAGGGTTCCAGGTAGGTGAGGGGATAGGGTGCCAGGTGAATGAGGGGATAAGATGCCAGGTGGGTGAGGTGGATAGGATATCAGGTGGGTGAGGGAGTTAGGATGCCAGGTGGGTGAGGAGGATAGGTTTCAGGTATGTGGATTAGTGTTTAGGGTAGATGGAAGGTTTGCATGGGGGCTGTGGATGATGGGGAAGAGGGACTCTAGCGGTCGTACAGGCCAGGGAATAGGTGTGTACCAGGCCGCAGGTAGGGGTTGGCGATAGGAGCAAGGTTTCTGTGTCTGCTGGGCATGGGATGAGTGTTGGGTGCAGCAGTGGGAAATAAAGGGATATTGTGTTGCCTCCTAGGGGGCAGGTCCTTCCCATGATCTAGAGAGTGGGGAGGAGTGCTGCTCTATGCGTTTGGAGGGGGATAGGGTTGTCAGGTCAGATCCAAGAGTGGGGGCAGATCGAGGTATTGCGGTTTGGCTCGGGCCTGGTGAGGTCAGGTCAGAACTTGGAGATGGGCAGTGTGGTGGGATGAGTGACAGATCCTGGGGATGGTTGTGGGTTCATGTTGTTAGTGGGGGACGGTAAGGGATGGTGGGTGGGGATTACAGCTGGTATAGTCAGACTTTGTTTAATAGTTACCCAGGAGTTAGAGTGGGTTTTTATTCCTTTAATCTTTCATGGGTAACTATTAACTTCAAGTGATTTAAAATCCTTGAAATTCTCTAATTTAGGAAGCCTTTTCAAAGAGAAATCGTCAGTACCGGTTTAGAATTTCCTGGCAATTACCTCGGGGCAGATACTTTAGGATCTATGTATGATCCCAACTGCACAATTCCAGTCTAAGCTACAGTCACAGGTATGTGGCCATCAGAATATCTGGGCCTATATTAACCACATGAAACCTTTCCCTTTGGCAGGTGAAGTCTCGGATATCAACATTAACAATTATGGCAATAGAAATCGTAGCCTATACTTTCATACAAAAAATATGATTTGTTTTGGAAAATTATTCATATTTAAGTGCAAAATCATGTCATCTGACTGTATGACAAACTTTAGTCGAATAGGAAAGTGGTTGTCCAACGAATTAGGACAAAACTGACCGAGGGATATGGCCTACTGGCTCAGTGGTTAGCACTGGTGCCAGGGACCTGGGTTTAATTCATTCTTCCTGTGTCTGCGTGGGTTTCCTCCGGGTGCTCCAGTTTCCTCCCACAGTCCAAAGATGTGCAGGTCAGGTGAATTGGCCATGCTATATTGCCCGTAGTGTAAGGTGCATCAGTCAGGGGTGAATGTAGAGCAATGGGTCTGGGTGGGTTACTCTTCGGAGGGTCGGTGTGGACTTGTTAGGCCGATGGGCCTGTTTCCACACTGTGGGGAATCTAATCTACACTGCTGTTAATATTGCTCACTGTGAACCTTTTCTCCAGCCCGTGTCTCTATCTCCTTATTCAATTCAGATTTTAGAATTTCTCATCTGTTTGTTGTTCACCTAAAAGAGACTCTCTCATCCTATTTTGCATCAAATGTCAATTCTGGAAAACTGGAAACATTGATGAGTTACAATAGTGTTTTTAGATTATATTCCCTACAGTGTAGAAATAGGCCTTTTAGTTAAATTCGTGATTTGTAATTGGTCTATTTTAAAACATGTTGGGACAGATTTTCACTTTATATTTTAGCTTCTAAAAATCTAATTTGGTGGCCAATGTGGGACCAGTTTAGCTTGTTAAATGTTGGTGAAGGAATTGAAATCAATTGAAGGAATACCCACCGGGATGTTTGTGAAATTGTTGATTGCTTCTTAAATTGCTGCTAACAATCATTACAGAGGCTGTACTGAATTTCGATGGCTAGCAATTCAACTAATGCTCCTTTCTGGCATCAATACAGCACTGATGACAATTTCAAAAGGGGATACTCAGCATTTTGTAATCATTGCTGCTGGAGAAACATTGAGAATAAATGAAAGAAAGCAAAATACTTGTAGCACCTTGAATCAACAGCAGTGAGGGAAGAGGTGGGATGGCTTATATGAGTAACTGTGAAGTGAATGAACTCCAAGATGGAGTTTTTGTCCATTTGTCCAGGCTATGAGAAGCAAACTCCAGAAATATCCTGAAAACTATACCCAAAAGGATTAAGCACTTTATTAGTGCATCTTTAAGAAGTCATGAAGAGGAGTACGTGGTCATGGTAATCTCAGTCTTGCCCATCAGTTCCTCCTGTCAGGGTATGGGAGGAACACATGTGACCAAGCAGAGCAACATTGTCAACTGCAGGAGAAAAGGTAAGATAGGAATGGTTATATCCTTCCCTCAGAAACATTTGGGTATGCATTCTCTTTTGCAATCGAAACAGAAAATGCTGAAAACAATTAACTGACTTCTTGCTGAGAAGTCCAATTTTAACACTTCTCTATTTTTCTTAACTTCCTTTGTTACACCGAAAGGACGCAACCCACAATTTTGCAAGGAACTCTTTCAGTGTGCCATGAGGGGCCTTTTACTAACACTGCTGATGTAAGCACCATGTCCTTCCACACAATCTCTTTTCTCGAACAGCTACTAACTGCAACTCACCAGTGTTATTCTGATGGGAGGTCTTCTGCATACCTTTTTCACAGAACTTGCAGTTCTCTGCACACTGATTAACACAACAGTTTCCATTTTTCCCCATAGACACCATGTTATGCTCTACCTGACCACCTATATGATCTCTCACTGGTTTCAATTCGGCTTCCTTTACTTGTTCTTCAAGTTGATGAATCCTCATGGATTCTCCTTCCTTACCTTGCTGCTCTATTGCCAAACAGTACAACACTGTCGACTAAACTAACTTCCTCCCTCAAAAGTTAGCTTATGAACTTTTACAACCCAAAGGGATTCTACATTGGCTACTTCACCTTGCATTTGCCAATTAGATTTGACTGCAATTTGCAACATTACAGAGTCCATTGGTTATCTCATCAATTATTCAACTCAACAACCCCAGTTGGATAAAACAAGATTTTCATGTAACATCACCATAGAATCGTAGAGTCATAGAGATGTACAGCAGACCAGATATCCCAACCCAATCTAATCCCACCTGCCAGCAGCCAGCCCATATCCCTCCAAACCCTTCCTATTCATGTACCCATCCAGATACCTTTTAAATGTGCAATTGTACTAGCCTCCACTACTTCCTCTGGCAGCTCATTCCATACACGTTCCACCCTCTGCGTGAAAAAGTTGCCCCTTAGGTCTCTTTTATATCTTTCCCCTCTCACCCTAAACCTATGCCCTCTAGTTCTGGACTCACCCAGCCCAGGGAAAAGACTTTGTCTATTTATCCTATCCATGACCCTCATGATTTTATAAACCTCTATAAGGACACCCCTCAGTCTCTGATGCTGTGGGGAAAACAGCCCCAGCCTATTCAACCACTCCCTATAGCTCAAATCCTCCAACCCTGGCAACATCCTTGTAAATCTTTTCTGAACCCTTTCAAATTTCATAATGTCTTTCCATTAGGAAGGAGACCAGAATTACATGCAGTATTCCAACAGTGGCCTAACCAATGTCCTGTAAGGCCGCAACATAACCTCCCAACTCCTGTACTCAATACTCTGACCAATAAAGGAAAGCATACCAAACACCTTCTTCACTATCCTAACTACCCGCGACTCCACTTTCAAGGAGCTATGAACCTGCACTCCAAGGTCTCTTTGTTCAGCAACACTCTGTAGGACCTTACCATTAAGTGTATAAGTCCTGCTAAGATTTGCTTTCCCAAAATGTAGCACCTCGCATTTATCTAAATTAAACTCTATCTGCCACTTCTTAGCCCATTGGCCCATCTAATCAAGATCCTGTTGTAATCTGAGGTATCCTTCTTCGATGTCCAGTACACCTCTAATTTTGGTGTTATCTGCAAACTTACTAACTATATCCCTTGTGCTCGCATCCAAATCATTTATATAAATGATGAAAAGTAGTGGACCCAGCACCAATCCTTTTGGCACTCCACTGGTCACAGGCCTCCAGTCTGAAAAACAACCCTCCACCACCACCCTCTGTCTTCTACCTTTGAGCCAGTTCTGTATCTAAATAGTGAGTTCCCACTGTATTGCATGAGTTCTAACCTTGCTCACCAGTCTCCCATGGGGAACCTTGTCAAATGCCTTACTGAAGTCCATATAGATCACATCTACCGCTCTGCCCTTATCAATCTTCTTTGTTACTTCTTCAAAAAACTCAATCAAGTTTGTGAGAGATGATTTCACATGCATAAAGCCATGTTGACTATTCCTAATCAGTCCTTGCCTTTCCAAATACATGTACATCCTGTCCTGCAGGATTCTCTTCGAAACCTTGCCCACCACTGACGTCAAGCTCACTGGTTTATAGTTCCCTGGCTTATCCTTACCATTTTTCTTAAACAGTGGCACCTCATTAGTCAACCTCTAGTGTTCCGGCACTTCACCTGTGACTATCGATGATAGTCATCAGAATCAATTGTATGCATAGTCAAGAACTAACAGAATTGAAGTTGGTATTGCCAACTCTTGGGACAGCAAAGCTGCATGGCTGGCCTTGTTGGAGTCTGCTGGATTTTGACCTGTCCATGGTCTTCATTGATAACCTTTTCCTTATAACTCAGTTGTGCATCAATTAATACTCAAGAGTTTTGTTAAAACCTATATTTTCTGATCAACCTGTTCAGACATGTCTTTGCATACCTCTGGAGCAGGTGGGACCTGAACACAGGCCTCTCAGTCCAGAGTTAGGGACACTCCCACTGTGCCAGAAGAGGGCCCTCTAATACTCATCTTGTCACATTTGAATCAGATGGTCTCTTGCACAAAATGCTGTCCGTGTTTGCTGAGAATGAGTGTGACTTCCTTTTAGTAACTTATAAAGGTTAACAATTAACAAAGTCATCTAACAGTTCAGAAGGTTAAAGCCATCTAGCACTGAATTAAAACAGTTTACTCATTATTGTTCAAAGATATAAAAACATTTATTTAATTATATTTCAACACTCAAATATAAAGAAACCTATCAGGATAAGAACATCTTCAGACATCACGATAATTACTCCCTAATTAAAGCTGCCACATTATAGAACATAGAACATAGAAAGGTACAGCACAGAACAGGCCCTTCGGCACACGATGTTGTGTCAAGGATCAACCCTAATCTAAAATAAAATAACCTAAACTACGCACCCCTCAATTCACTGCTGTCCATGTGCATGTCCAGCAGTCACTCAAATGTCCCTAGTGACTCTGCTTCCACCACCACTATTGACAATGCATACTATCTGCATAAAGAACCTACCTCTGGCATCTCCTCTATACCGTCCACCTAGCACCTTAAAACTATGACCCCTCGTTCTAGTCAATCCTGCCCTGGGGAAACGTCTCTGACTATCGATTCTATCCATGCCTCTCATTACCTTGTACACCTCCATCAGGTCACCTCTCTTAGTCCTTCTCTCCAGGGAGAAAAGTCTGAGCTTAGTCAACCTCTCTTCATTTTGTTAAAACCTATATCCAGTCCAGGCAGCATCTGATAAACCTTCTTTTCACCCTCTCCAAAGTCTCCGTATCTTTCCTATAATAGGGCGACCAGAACTGGACACAATTTTCCAGGGATTTCTAAAGCTGCAGCAAACCTCATGGCTCTTAAACTAGATCCCCCTGTTAATGAAAGCCAAAACACCATATTCTTTTTTTAACAACCCTGTTCACTTGGGTGGCAACTTTGAAGGATCTATGTACTTGCACACCAGATCCCTCTGTTCCTCCACACTGCCAAGAATCCTGCTTTTAATCCTATATTCATCATTCAAGTTCCACCTTCCAAAATGCATCTGTTCACATTTATCCAGGTTGAACTCCATCTGCCATTTCTCAACCCAGCTCTGCATCCTGTCTATGTCACACTGCAGCCTGCAATAGCCCTCAATACTATCAACGGCACCTCCAACTTTGTGTCATTGGCAAATTTAATAACCCACCCCTCAAACTCCTCATCCAAGTCAGTTATAAAAACTACAATGTGCAGAAGCCCAAGGACAGAGCCCTGTGGGACGCCACTCACTACTGACCTCCAGGCAGAATACTTTCCATCTACAACTACTCTCTGCCTTCAGTCAGCCAACCGATTCTGAATCCAGACAGCCAAATCTTTCTGTATCCCATGCCTCCTGACTTTATGAATGAGCCTACCATGGGGAACCTTATCAAATGCTTTGCTGAAGTCCATATACACCACATCTACTGCCTGATCTTTGTCAACCTGTCTCGTCACCTCCTCAAAGAACTCAGTAAGATTTGTGAGGCATGACCTGCCCATCACAAAGCCATGCTGACTGCTTTTAATCACACTAAGCTTTTCCAAACAGTCATAAATCCTATCCCTCAGAATTCTTTCCAAAACCTTGCTGACCACAGACATAAGACTGACTGGTCTGTAATTGCCAGAGGTTTCCCTATTACCCTTCTTGAAAAGAGGAACAACATTCACCTCCCTCCAATCCTCCGGTACGATTCTTGTGGAGAGTGAGGAAGCAAATATGTTCGCCAGTGGCTTAGCAACCTTTTTTTTTTGCTTTCTGGAGCAACCTAGAATAAATCTGGACTGGCCCTGGGGCCTTATTAATCTTAATGTTTGCCAAACTTTCCAGCACATCAACTTCTTCAATCTCGATCTGTTCAAGTCTGTATCTCAGCTCCTTAAATTTCTCATTACAACAAGGTCCCTTTCCTTAGTGAAAACCAAAGCAAAAAACTCATTTAGGGCTTCCCCTATCTGCTCAGACTCCACGCACAAGTTCCCTACACTATCCCTGACCTGCCCTACCTATTTATGTCATGTTTATCTACTTCCATCATTAATTGTTTTATAACACCTCACAGACACTAGACTACAATGAGTGAAACTCACTGTATCATAATCCAAACAATTATTCAAGACTCAGATAGCAAGTCGAATCTCAAATATTGGTCCACTATCTCTGTTGTATCATGAATCCTTACCACTCCTCATCTTAAGAGTTATATAGAGTCATAGAGATGTACAGCATGGAAACAGACCCTTCGGTCCAACCCATCCATGCTGACCAGATATCCCAACCCAATCTAATCCCACCTGCCAGCAGCCTGCCCATATCCCTCCAAACCCTTCCTATTCATTACCCATCCAAATGCCTCTTAAATGTTGCAATTGTACCAGCCTCCACCACATCCTCTGGCAGTTCATTCCATGCATATTCCACCCTCTGCATGAAAAAGGTGCCCCTTAGTTCTCTTTTATATCTTTTCCTTCTCACCCAAACCTATGCCCTCTAGTTCTGGACTCCCCGACCCCAGGGAAAAGACTTTGTTTATTTATCCTATCCATGCCCCTCATAATTTTGTAAGCCTCTATAAGGCCACCCCTCAGCCTCCGACGCTCCAGGGAAAACAGCCCCAGCCTGTTCAGCCTCTCCCCGTAGCTCAAATCCTCCAACAATGGCAACATCCTTGTAGATCTTTTCTGTACCCTTTCAAGTTTCACAACATCTGTCCGATAGGAAGGAGACCAGAATTACACACAATATTCCAACAGTGGCCTAACCAATGTCCTGTACAGCTGCAACATGACCTCCCAAGCCCTGTACTCAATACTCTGACCAATAAAGGAAAGCATACCAAACACCTTCTTCACTATCCTATCTACCTGCCACTCCAATTTCAAAGAGTTATTAACCTGCACTCCAAGGTCTTTTTGTTCAACAACACTCTCTAGGACCTTAACATTAAGTGTACAAGTCCTGCTAAGATTTGCTTTCCCAAAATGCAGCACCTCGCATTTATCTGAATTAAACTCCATCTGCCACTTCTCAGCCCATTGGCCCATCTGGTCCAGATCCTGTTGTAATCTGAGGTAACTGTCTTCGCTGTCCACTACACCTCCAATTTTGGTGTCATCTGCAAACTTACTAACTGTACCTCTCATGCTCGCATCCAAATCATTTCTGAAAATGACAAAAAGTAGAGGGCCCAGCACCGATCCTTGTGGCATTCCACTGGTCACAGGCCTCCAGTCTGAAAAACAACCCTCCACCACCACCCTCTGTCTTCTACGTTTGAGCCAGTTCTGTATCCAAGTGGCTAGTTCTCCCTGTATTCCATGAGATCTAACCTTGTTAATCAGTCTCCCAAGGGGAACCTTGTCGAGCACCTTACTGAAGTATTTTTGTTAACTGTGTTTTTGGTCACTATGAGGTAGATTTGCTGCCACCAAGCTCCTTTTTGTTTGAGACCTACAAAACGTCCCTTTGTCTAGTGAGGTAGATGAAAACCATTAGGTAGGCTGGATCTTATCTGAAACACGATATAATGTATTGCATGATAGCAATCAAATGTAAGTTACATTGGAATGTTGACTATGTCTATGAGGAGACCTTGATTGTCTTTATTACCTTTTAGATCCAGAACTGTGCCTCTCATCCAAGTCTTCATAGCATCATGATTTTGAGTGAAACTTAATGCACTTCTCAGCATTAACTCTTTCAGAACCAAATACCCTTAACAATAGCTCTCACCAAGTCTTTTTTTTTAAAATGCCTTGTTAACATTACATTTACCCAAACCAATCACTCCATGTCTCTGACTTCACATACTCAGGCAGTCTAGAGGTTTCACAATTCTTCCTGATGCATTCTCTTCAGACTTTGAAAATTAGTAGGCTTTTGGCTTGAGACTGTTGGTGCTGTTCTTTGATCTGTATATCTCTTTAAACTGAAGGACCTTTTATTTCTTGGATACCCTTCCCAGAGGATGTTATTCCTGCTGAACAACATAACTATTCCATGCCATCAGATTTAAACTCCTCAAATTCCTTTGCAGAGGACCTCTTCCCTCTTCCCAAAATACTCATCAAAAGTTTTTTTTTAAACCTATTTTTTCTGACCAACCTGTTCATAGATATTCTTACACACCTCTAGAGTAGGTGGGACCTGAACCCATCTGGGCTTTTAATCACATGATTCACAGGAGTACAGTATCTTAGACCGAAAAATAGAATTTTTACCCTTGCTGTATCCTGGATCTCTGGGACAGGCAAGTTCCTCTCAATCATGTCCTTAAACTGTGGCCATTGGACATCCCATCTCAATGATGGCTCCTACAGAATATTATGGAGTCCTCTTTCTAACTGTGTCAGCCAATCTTTATTCTCATTCTGCTGCTAATCCATGCTAAAGTAAGTAGACTCTATATTTCAACATGTTGATTTAGGCGGATGCATGTATTCTCTCCCAAGGCTGGTAAACAGAACGTAGATACATAGAGTCATTGCATCATACATCACAGAAAGAACTTTCAGTCCAACCAGTCCGAAATTCCAAACTAAACTAGTCCCACCTGCCTGCCTTGGTCTATATTGCTTCAAACCTTCCTTATTCACGTACTTATCAAAATGTCTTCAGTCCAACCTGTCCATGCCGACCAGATATTCCAACCCAATCTAGTCCCACCTGCCAGCACCACCCAGCCCATATCCCTCCAAACCCTTCCTATTCATATACCCATCCAAATGCCTTTTAAATGTATCCGCTACTTTCCCTGGAGTTTCTTCCATACACGAACCACTCTTTGTTTACAAATGTTGCCCCTTGTTCTTTTTGAAGCTTTCTCCTCTCACCTTAAAAATATGGCTCTTAGTTCTGAAATCCCCCATGCTATGGAAAAGACATCTACCATTCACCTTATCTATAGTCCTCATGATTTTAAAAACCTCTATAAGGAGACCCCTCAACGTCTTATGTTCCAGTGAAAAAAAACCCAGCTTATCCAGCCTCTCCCGAGAATTCAAACTTTCCATTTCTGACAGCATCCTGGTAAATCTTTTCTGAACCCTCTCCAGCTTAATAATATCCTTCCTGTAACAGGGCAACCAGAACTGGACACAGTACTGCAGAAGAGGCTCACCAACATCCTATACAACCTCAACATGACTTTCCAATTCCTGTACATAAAGGTCTGAGCAATGAAGGCAAGCGTGCTAAATTCCTTCTTAATCTTGTCTACATATGGGACATGACCCAGGGCCCTATCATTAATTGCAAAAGTCCAGCCCTTGTTTGTTCACTTCCACAGTCCAGCTACCTAACATTGTTGTTTTACATGATCTCTGTATGTGAAATTGATGATTCTTTTGTGAAAAGCGAAAAATTGGAATGTTTATCTTGAACTTGCTGTAACAACTTAGTTACTGATAGCTAGTGCTGTCTGAATACTTGCAGTTAAAATTTGTTCATGTACTTAAATGTGTCACACTGCTCATTATCATTCTCACGATCTGCATTTTCTTGCAAACTTTGTTGATTTTTGTCATCTGAACTATCTTCATTGTAGATAGGTGTGAAAATCATTTCTGTCAACCCGGTAATTGCAGATGTCTATCTGGTTAAAAATATATTAGCACTAAATTGTTACATCAATAGTTTCCATCTTCGTTTTAGATTCCATCATGTGTCTTGGAAATAAGATGAAATCTTTTGCCAGTTGTCCTTTGACTGCTTGTTAACAACTAACGTTTCATTAACTCGGCTCTAAGACTGACTACTTCTAGTCTAGTTCACTATTGATTGCAAGAAGTTGAATTTCTTCTGTCACTGAGATTCATAGAGTCATAGAGATGTACAGCATGAACACAGATCCTTTGGTCTAACCCATCCACACGGACAAGATATCCCAACCCAATCTGGTCCCACCTGCCAGCACCTGGTCCAAACCCTTCCTATTCATATACCCATCCAAATGCCTCTTAAATGTTGCAATTGTACCAGCCTCCACCACTTCCTCTGGCAGCTCATTCCACACATGTACTACCCTCTGCATGAAAAAGTTGCCCCTTAGGTCTCTTTTATATCTTTCCCTCTCACCCTAAACCTATGCGCTCTAATTCTGGACTCCCCCACCCCAGGGAAGAGACTTTGTCTATTTATCCTATCCATGTCCCTCATAATTTTGTAAACCTCTATAAAATCACCCCTCAGCCTCTGATGCTCCAGAGAAAACAGCCCCAGCCTGTTCAGCCTCTCCCCGTACTCAAATCCTCCAACACTGGCAACATCCTTGTAAATCATTTCTGAACCCTTTCAAGTTTCACATTTTTATGGTAGGAAGGAGACCAGAATTGCGCACAATATTCCAACAGTGGCCTAACTAATGTCCTGTACAGCCAAAACATGACCTCCCAACTCCTGTACAATATTCTGACCAATAAAAGAAAGCATACCAAACTCCTTCTTCACTATCCTATTTACCTGTGACTCCACTTTCAAGGAGCTATGAACCTGCACTCCAAGGTCTCTTTGTTCAGCAACACTCCCTAGGAACTTACCATTAAGTGTATAAGTCCTGCCAAGATTTGCTTTCCCAAAATACAGCACCTCGCATTTATCTGAATTAAACTCCATCTGCCACTTCTCAGCCCATCTGGTCCAGATCCTGTTGTAATCTGAGGTAACCCTCTTCGCTGTCCACTACACCTCCAATTTTGGTGTCATCTGCAAACTTACTAACTGAACCTCTTATGCTTGCATCCAAATCATTTATGTAAATGACAAAAAGTAGAGGTCCCAGCACCGATCCTTGTGGCACTCCACTGGTCACAGGCCTCCAATCTGAAAAACAACACTCCACCACCACCCTCTGTCTTCTACCTTTGAGCCAGTTCTGTATCCAAATGGCAAGTTCACCCTCTATTCCGTGAGATCTAACCTTGCTAATCAGTCTCCCATGGAGAACCTTGTCAAACTCCTTACTGAAGTCCATATAGATCACATCTAGCGCTCTTCCATCATCAATCCTCTTTGTTACTTCTTCAAAAAACTCAATCAAGTTTGTGAGACATGATTTCCCACGCACAAAACCATGCTGACTACCCCTAATCAGTCCTTGTCTTTCCAAATACATGTACATCCTATCCTTCAGGATTCTCTTCAAAAACTTGCCCACACTTAACAAATTCCTCTCCAACTAAACCCTTAACACTATGGCAGTCCCGGTTTATGTTTGGAAAGTTAAAATCCCCTACCATAACCATCCTATTATTCTTACAGATAGCTGAGATCTCCTTACAAGTTTGTTTCTCAATTTCCCTCTGACTATTAGGGGGTCTATAATACGGTCCCAATAAGGTGATCATCCCTTTCCTATTTCTCAGTTCCACCCAAATAACTTCCCCGGATGTATTTCCCAGGATATCCTCCCTCAGCACAGCTGTAATGCTATCCCTTATCAAAAAACTTGCTCGCCGGTCTATAGTTCCCTGGCTTGTCCTTACTACCCTTCTTAAACAGTGGCACCACGTTAGCCAACGTCCAGTCTTCTTGCACCTCACCTGTGAATATCAATGATACAAATATCTCTGCAAGATGCCCAGCAATCACTTCCCTAGCTTCACACAGAGTCCAAGGGTACACCTGATCAGGTCCTGGGGATTTATCCACCTTTATGCATTTCAAAACATCCAGCACTTCCTCCTCTGTAATATAGACATTTTGCAAAGTGTCACCATCTATTTCGCTACTTTCTATATCTTCCATATCCTTTTCCACAGTAAATACTGATGCAAAACACTCATTTAGTATCTCCCCTATTTTCTGCGGCTCCACACAAAGGCCGCCTTGATGATCTTTGAGAGGCCCTATTCTCTCCCTAGTTACCTTTTTGTCCTTAATGTATTTGTAAAAACACTTTGGATTCTCCTTAATTCTATTTGCCAAAGCTATTTCATGTCCCCTTTTTGCTGTCCTGATTTCCCTCAAGTATACTCTTACTGCCTTTATAGTCTTCTAAGGATTCATTTGATCTATCCTGTCTATACCTGACATATGCTTCCTTCTTTTTCTGAACCAAACCCTCAATTTCTTTAGTCATTCCGCATTCCCTATACCTACCAGCCTTTCCTTTCACCCTAACAGGAATACACTTTCTCGGGATTCTCATTGGATTCTCGTTATCTCATTTCTGAAGGCTTCCCATTTTCCTACTGTCCCTTTACCTACAAACAATCTGCCCCCTTGGCTAATACCGTCAAAATTAGCCTTTCTCCAATTTAGAACTTCAAGCTTTAGATCTGGTCTATCCTTTTCCATCACAATTTTAAAACTATTAGAATTATGGTCGCTGGCCCTAAAGTGCTTCCCCACTGACACCTCAGTCACCTGCCCTGCTTTATTTCCCAAGAATAGGTCAAGTTTGCACCTTCTCTAGTCGGTACATCCACATACTGAATCAGAAAATTTTCTTGTATACACTTAACAAGTTCCTCTCCATCTAAACCCTTAACACTATGGCAGTCCCAGTCTATGTTTGGAAAATTAAAATCCCCTACCATAACCATCCTATTATTCTTACAGATAGCTGAGATCTCCTTACAAGTTTGTTTCTCAATTTCCCTCTGACTATTAGGGGGTCTATAATACGGTCCCAATAAGGTGATCATCCCTTTCCTATTTCTCAGTTCCACCCAAATAACTTCCCCGGATGTATTTCCCAGGATATCCTCCCTCAGCACAGCTGTAATGCTATCCCTTATCAAAAAATGTCACTCCCCCTCTTCTCTTGCCTTCCTTTCTATCCTTCCTATAGCATTTGTATCCTGGAACATTACGCTGCCAATCCTGTCCATCCCTGAGCAATGTCTCTGTAATTGCTATGATATCCCAGTCCCATGTTCCTAACCATGCCCTGAGTTCATCTGCCTTCCCTGTTAGGCCCCTTCCATTGAAATAAATACTGTTTAATTTATTAGTCCTAACTTGTCCCTGCCTGCCCTGACTGTTTGACTTGCTTCTGTTCTCAACTGTACCAGTCTCAGATTGATCTCTTTCCTCACTATCTCCCTGGGTTCCCACCACCCACCTTATGAGTTTAAATCCTCCTGAGCAGCTCTAGCAAATCTCCCTGCCAGTATATTAGTCCCCTTCCAATTTAGGTGCAATCCGTCCTTCTTGTTCAGGTCACTTCTACTCCAAAAGAGATTCCAATGATCCAAAAATGTGAATCCTTCTCCCATACACCACCTGCCCTCACTAACTCGTAGCACTGGGAGTAATTCCTATATTACTACTCTCAAGGACCTCCTTTTTAAATTCCTACCTAACTCTCTGTAAACTCCCTTCAGAATCTCAACCTTTTCCCTTCCTATGTCATTGGTTCCAATGTGGACAATGACCTCTTGCTGGCCCCTCTCCCCCTTGAGAACATTGAACCACCTTGTAGAAAATGTCACACTCACTCAAGTAATAAACTTAAAATTACTGAGGTGTCTATTTACAATAAGCTTCTTCTTATCCAAAGGGTTGATTTGGACCACTAATTTCCTCTGGAAATAGATTAGATTTCTTCTTGATTGCATTTTAGTTTCTGGTTTCTTGCCTGCTGTCTGTAATGGCTTCTCACATGTATCTTTAGGGTTTTTGTACTTTTTAAAAATGAAATGAATTCTGTTTTTCATCTGTGATAGGCTTGTCCTTCTTGTCTTCAGATCGTGGTTCTTTCTGATTTCTGACTCCAACCATCTTTTCCAATGTTGACTTCTTTTTGGACTGTGACAAGAATTTGACAAGACTCAAGACTCATTAACAATTCCAGCAATAATTCTAAGTTAAAAATTAACACCAGGTTATAGTCCAACAGTTAAAAATCACACAACACCAGGTTATAGTTCAACAGGTTTAATTGGAAACACACTAGCTTTCAGAGCGTCGCTCCTTATCACTTGATGAAGGAGCGACACTCCGAAAGCTAGTGATTCCAATTAAACCTGTTGGACTATAACCTGGTGTTGTGTGATTTTTAACTTTGTATACCCCAATCCAACACCGGCATCTCCAAATCATAGTCCAACAGGTTTATTTGGAAGCACCAGCTTTGGAAGCGCTGCTTCTTCATCAGGTGGTTGTGAAGCAAGATCATAAGACACAGAATTTATAGCAACAGATTACAGTGTCATGCAGCTGAAATGACATACTGAACAAACCTAGATTAAGTCTTTCATCTTTTAGAATGGGTTTGCTGGTTTCAGTTCTTTAATATGTAAATCCCAGAACTTCTTTTAAGTTACATTCTCAAGGTAACTAAGTTTTATAAAAAAAGGTGCCATCTCAGCTCAGACAATGCATTAAAGGTACAAGGTTAGAGTCTGTCTGTGTCCCAATCTTGAGTCAAATTGGTTCTATTTCTAAAGTGGATGAAAGACTTAATCTAGGTTTGTTTGATATATCATTTCACCTCCATCATACTGTCATCTTTTGCTATAAATTCTGTGTCACAACCACCCAAAGAAGAAGCAGCACTTCAAAAGCTGGTGCTTCCAAATAAAACTGTTGGACTATAACCTGGTGTTGTGTGATTTTTAACCTTGTCCATCCCAGTTCAACATTAGCTCCTCCAAATCATAGCAATAATCCTGCCTCTGATGGATTCTGGTCTCAAACCTCCATAGTCACACTTGTCCACTAATCTCTAAAGGTCATTAATAAAATTAACTGCTTTCTCATGGATTCAAAGTTTACAAACTACAACATCATCAGCTATAGTTTTAATTGAAGGACTTATGCCCGAAACATTGATTCTTCTGCTCCTTGGATGCTGCCCGACTGGCTGTGCTTTTCCAGCAAAGCTATGCTAATTTGTGTTACCATTAAAGGTCCACTGACCCCTCGTCAGAATTTCAGTGTTTTGTGGAAGGGTCACTGGACTCAAACTGTTAACTCTGCTTTCTCTCCATGGATGCTGCCAGAGTTTTACCAGAAAATTCTGTTTATGTTTCTGACTTCCAGCATCCACAGTTCTGTTTTTTTTCATGCAAAGTTGTTCAGCTTTCGATTTAATGTTGAGTTTGGAAGCGAGTAAAGAGTATTCTGTCACATTCCTGACTTGTGCCTTGTAGATGGTGGACAGACTTTGGTAGTCAGGAGGTGAGTTACTCACTGAAGTATTCCTAGTCTCAGATCTACTCCTGTAGCGGCTGCATTTGTATGGCTGGTCCCCAGTTCAGTGCAATAATATTGTTTCTCTGTTTAGCTTTTTCAAGTGGTTTTCCTGTGTTTCTGTGATAAAAACAGAGGTTACCAACTTTCACAGTTAAGATGGAGGATGCTTGCCCTCTGTGTCATCATAAATGATTTCCATCTTTTATTCACTGAATGAATCCTGCTGTTCACAACCGTAACAAATTCTCAATACATTTACAGTGGTTTCAGTTATGAATCTTTTGCATTTATTGCAGACTTCTTACTTTCTTTTTCCATTAGAGTCCATCTGATTGATCTACTAAATTGCCTCTTTATCACTTTAATTTGTGACATCTCAGTCCTACAACCTTGTTTTCACATTAGTTTGTATTACCCTTGAGTTTATTTTAGCCCTACATCATGGAACCTACTTACTAAGATGGTGAACTTGCTCTGGTCATAAATACTTCACTTTTTTTTCTGTAGATGCAGCATAACATTTTACAACTATTCCCTTTGTTCGCTAGGAATTATAGCTTTAATCACGAAGCTTCCGATGTTCAATCAGACTGTGGCTGAATGTCAACTTGTGACTGCTCCTACAGTCCATTGCACTCCACATGATTTGCAACTGCCCATGTGACTGGTGCTCTAGTTCTATATATTTAGCTCACACTTTCTTCAGCACTTCTCTTAGAAGGTTTGGATTGCCTTTAGTCGGAGAGTGCGGTGCTGGAAAAGCACAGCCAGTCAGGCAGCATCCGAGGAACAGGAGAATCAACGTTTCGGGCATAAGTCGGGCTGTGGGGAAGGTAGCTGGGAAAGTGATAAGTAGGTGAAGGTGGGACTTTAGCATTTAGTATTGACTGCCAGGTCTGCCTTGTTGAATCTGCCCACAAATTGCTTTTCCACAGGCTTCTGGACTGTTGAGCTCTTTCAGACGCTGTCTGTCTACACAAGTTAGAGTCATATAGTCATAAAATCATAGAGGTCTACAGCATGAAAATGGGCTTTTTGGCCCAAAATGGCCACGCCGCCCAGTTTTCACAATTAAGCTGTCCTATTTGTCAACAGTTTGGCCATGTCCCTCCATACTATCCCACCCATGTGCCTGTCTAACTGCTTCTTAAATGACAGAATTGATCTCGTTTCTACCACCACCTCTGGCAGCCTGTTCCAGACACTCGCTACCCTCTCTGTGAAATCATTGCCCCTCTGGAAACTTTAGTATCTCTCCCCTCTGACCTTAAACCTATGCCCACTAATTTTAGACTCCCATACCATGGGGAAACACTATTGGCTATCTACCTTACCTTTACTTCTCATGTTTGTATAGACCTCTACAAGGTCACTCCTCAGTCTCCGACACTCCAGGTAAAAAAGGTCCCAGCCTCTCTAACCTTTACTTATAACATAAGTCTTCCAGACCAGGTAATATCCTAGTAAATCTTTTTTGTACTCTTTCGAGTTTAATATATTTTTTTCTGTAGAAGGGTACCCCAAAATGCAAACAGTACTCTAATTGTGGCCTCACCAACATCTTTTATAGATAGAACAAGACATCCACACTCCTATAGTTAATTTTCTGACCAATGAAAACCAGCATGGTGAAAACCTTCTTCACAGCCCTGTCTATTTGTAACTCCACTTTGAAAGAGCTAGGAACCTGTATTCCTAGATCTTTTTGTTCTATAACACTCCAGCTGGCAGCCAATGACTGTGTAAGTCCTGCCCTTGTTTGATCTATTAAAATGTAACACTTAAAATGTATTTAAGTTAAACTCCATCTGCCATTTTCATCCCACTTGCCCAGTTAATCGAGATCTCATGCATTCCCAGATAACCTTCTTCACTGTTCACTATACCACCAATCTTGGTATCATCTGTAAACTTACTAACCATATCTCCTAAATTTGTACAAATGATGAGTAACAGTGGACCCAACACTGATCCCTGCAGCTCACCGCTGGTAACAGTTCTCCAGTTTGAAAAATAATGCTCTACCCCCATCTTCTGTCTTCTAACTCAAGCCAATTGGCTAGATCTCCGTGGGTCATGTGAGATTTAACCTTACTCAACAACCTACCATGCAGTACATTGTCAGAGGCCTTGCTAAAGTCCATGTCAACAATGTCTACTGCACTGCCCTCATCTACTTTTTTAGTCACCTCTTCAAAAAACTCAATTAAATTTGTGAGACATAATTTCGCATGCACAAAGCCATGCTGACTATCCCAAATAAGTCCTTGCCTCTCCAATATCTGTCGATCCTGTCTCTCAGAATTCCCTCTGACAACCTACCTCGCACAGAAATTAGGCTCACCAGTCTGTAGTTCCCCAGGCATTTCCCTGCAGCCTTTCTTAAGTGATGGCACCGTCCAAACTTCAGACACTTTGCCACTAGCTGTTAATGGTATAAAAATCTCCTCTAGGTATCCCACACTTTCCTCCCTTGCCTCCCACAAAGTCCTGGATACATTTTATCAGCTCCTCGGGATTTATCTACCTTAATGCATTTTAAGACTTCCAGCACCTTCCCTTCTGTAATGTGGACTCTCTCTAAGATGTTACTATTTACTTCCCCAAGTTCCCTAGCATTCTTGCCTTTCTTGACGGTAAATGCTGACGAGAAATATTCATTTAGGATCTCATCCATCTCTTGTGTCTTCACACATAGACAACCTTGTTGATCTTTGAAAGGCCCTATTCTCTCCCAAAATATTCTTTTGCCCTTCATGTACTTCTACAAACTCTTTGGATTCTTCTCTACCTCATATGCCAAAGCCATTTCATCTCCCCTTTTAGCCCTTCTGATTTTCCTGTTAAGTGTACTCCACTACCATCCCTACTCTTCAAGGAATTCACTTGATCTCAACCGTCTATACATGTCATATGCCTCCTTCTTTTTCTTGACGTACCACTGCCCCCTTAAGTTGCTCTCTTAAAGTTGTGTCTGGAGAAGATCTTCAGAGTTCACTAGAAATCACACTATTTTCTACATTTTCACATCATGCAGCTAAATCAAATCTCCAGCCCACTGTTCAACATGCTATGAGACAGAGTGATACTCACTGCAAGCACCATGCTGTATGATTCATCCTCACTACTGCTTATCATACAGTATGAGCTCTCTGCACTCTTGGTCACGATGTGGTAGATTTGCTGCTACCATCCTCCTTTTACATTTGAATCTTAAGGGTCTACCTCGTTTAGTGTGGTAGCCAAAATCATTGGGCAGTTAAACTAGTAGAGGCTTTGGTCTCAAATAGTTATTTGCACGATAGTAAGTGGGTACAAATCACAATGGTGTGACAAACATTGTTACTAAGACTTTGAAAAAACCTAGGGAATACGTCTACTGCCCTTTAGACCCAAGGTTGTTTCATCCATGTCCTTATGAGATCATTATATTGGGTGGAGCTTAATGCACTCCTCAGTATTAATCCATTTAGAACCATACACCTTACACAGCAACATCCTATCTCCCACCACAAGTATTTTCCTACTTACTGGCTTTGTTCTTTTGTTGTTTTGTTTTCCTGAATTATGTGTAGGCCAGAGGCTACATTTCATATCATTACATAATAGTCCTCAGGCTGATGAACCTCTTCTTCTGAAGGCATTGACTCCTTGGCATCTTCAAAGAAGCAAACTAAACTATTTAACCTCATCTTGCCATTTAAAACCTGATTTTTGTTTTGCATTAAATTTGTTTTATGAAGTAAATTTATTTGTGACAGTGAGTTTCAGAAATTTATGAAATGTCATTGCAAGCCTTTTAGCCCTCATTTTAGCTCAAAAACAGGAGATAAGAGGAATCGTATTGTACTTAAGGGTACTTCCAGCCATTAGTTTCATTTCTTCACATTACAGAGTATTTTTGAAAGCTACAGTTCTGTTTTGATTTAGCAGAAAGCACAGGAGCAATTAATATGTTGTTAGATCTAATATAATTCTAAGAGGAAGAAATTGAATTTTAATTTGACAGTGCCTTTCATTTTGACAGTACCTTTCAAGTTAGAATTTTAACATAAAGTTATAACAAATAGAAGCAGGAGTGAACTTTACAGCCCTTTGAATCTGCTCCATCATTCAATTAGCTCATAGCTGATCTGTTCTTTGGCTCAACTCCATTTTTCTATCTGATCCCCACAATCTGAAGGGGAATGGGTTGTATAATTTTGGAATCGGTCTTATTCAGTCTTGAATATATCCAACAGTTCATTATCCACTGTTCTCTGAAATACAGAATTCCAGAGTCTCAAAGCCCTCTGACAGAATAAATTCCCTTCATGTCTCTACACTAGGTGATCCTAGGTAATCTGCAAGGGAACTCATTCCCATCAGCATTTCTCCTGTAATCTCCTTTAATTCTTTAATTAAAATCACATCTTTTTTTCCCAAACTCCAATTTTAAAAATGGCCAAACATGCTCAATCCTTCCTCCGAACAAGTTCCCGCCCCCCCCACCATCCCATGAATCAACCCAATGAGTATTCTTTCAATTACCTTCAATGCAAGTATATTCCTCCCTAAAAAAAAATCATTTCATTTCAGGAGAAGTACAAGGACAGAAAGAGAGAAAAAAAATACTTTGTCCTCAATTTGAACAGCTTTTAATATTCCTGTTGAAACTATGATGACAGATCATCATCAAGCCTCTTATGAATGAGTACAGAAGTTTTTCTTGATGTGACTTTCACTGACGCCTCCAGGAATATGCCCAGCCATAGAGGGGAGCTGTATTCTCGATCCAAATCCTGGAAACATCCAAGAGGCTGAATTCTCCCAGCCCCTGAACAATGTGGCAATGGTGAGGCTGTTGAGAAAATATGATAAGTTTGGATAAGTTCGATTCTCCATGTTGAGAAAACGAAAGTCCAATTTTCCACCAAAATATGAACGTGAGATGAAAAGCTCGCTAGTGAGTGGTGCGACACCTACTTGTATGCATCTACATTGCATTGATACTTAATCTCATCTAACTTGTACACAATTTCCAGTTATCCTACACGGTGGAGAGAAACGAGACAGCGACAATTCCCAACATGAAACTTGGAGCTGGTATCTAGTGGCTCTAGCTCACCATTTGCCTTTCCAGGTCCCCATTATGGCCAGCAGTCTCCAATATCCATGGCCAGTGACAGCCCATAACCCCCATTCATGGATGCTGGTATCCAATGTGCAGAAGGGATACACCTGAAATGGTGACTTCACTACCTCCTGATGCTGCCTGGCTTGTTGTGTTCTTCCCGCCTCCTGTCTGTCTACTATCCCATGCATTGGAGCAGGGTGCAGCTCAGACTTATTCATTTGCTTCCATAGTGTTCATTCACCTTGGGCCCACTTGGATGGTCACCCTACTTCAGCTTTGCCTTGCCTTGCTTTGTTTTTTACAATTTCCCTTCTGGTTACGCACTTGCAGCCTTCGAGTACTACTGTCTTGTCTTGCCTTTTAGCACAGACACAAAGTCAGCGTTGCCAGCAGGGATCAATCAAGGGGTGTACATGTTGCTGTATGACACAGTGCTACGTCATTGTCACACCCACACCATTCACCAGCAGCTTATGTGGCAAACTCATGATATACTCTTCAGTAAAATGGCCATTCTCAAATCCTAAGGGGTGTATTTCTCTCTCAATTTAGGAGAACCTGTCATCAGCCATGAGTCCCACCACAGTCAGTCAAGCAGCATCCAGTCTCAATCTGGGGTCAGTCGGCTGCTTGGGGTGATCAGGAGTTCCATATCAGGAGTGGGCTATGGTCTGTCCTGCAGACCAACTGCAACCAGCTTTTGGATTAGTTGTAAGTTGATTGGGGAGCAATTGTGATTGGGCAAGGGTCTGGTTACTCAGCTCTAGGTCAGTCAGGAAGTGAGTCCCGTCAGTTCTAGGATCTGTTCACAATAGTCGAGATGAGTTATTAGGGGTCATCGCTGTGGTAGGGGAAATTGGGGAAGTTAGAGACAAAAGGTGTGGCGCTGGAAAAGCACAGCCAGTCAGACAGCATTTGAACAGCAGGAGGGATCAACGTTTCAAGCATAAGCTCTTCATCAGGCTTCTCCTGCTCCTCGGATGCTGCCTGACCGGCTGTGCCTTTCTAGCGCTACACTTTTTGACTCTGATCTCCAGTATCTTCAATGCTCGCTTCCTTCAAATTGGGGAAGTTAGTACTGGGGATTGAAAGTAACATGCTGAGATGCAAAAGGAGCAATAATTCTATAACTATCACAAACAAAAGCCCAATCATGGACCATTGAGGAACTGTGAACTAGTTCTAGTTATAATAAAAGATCAACAGTCTACTGATCAACATGAAATTATATAATAGTTGCTATCTATTGCTCTTTTTCCTGAATTACTAATTTCAAATTCAATTCTTTTTGCCATCTGAACTTATACTGGAATTTCTATGTTTTCAATGGTTGTGTACCCTTTCTTATTGACAGCATTAGTTCTTGTCTTGCTAATTAAAAATACCTTAATGGAATGTTCCATGCGGTCTTCACTATTTTTGACCACCAGCTATATACAAATAGCATCAGTAACTTGAGCAACATCATCTTAGTTTTGTAAGCTGTAATCTTCAAGCTTTTTTTTGCATCAAGTAAAACTTGCTTCTAGAGTCAGCTTGTTTGTGGTTCGAAACAAGACAACACGAACATTGTTGGTCCATGTCAGCAACTTATAGCTTCTAAAATATTCTGTGCACCAGAATTGGCATCATGTCCACAAGCAGTGTTCAGTTTCAATTCCTGTCAATCGAATTGAAGTGCATAGTTCAAACTTTGCATCAAAGCAAAATTGCAACATTTCTGTTTATTGGTTTAAATCTAAGTTCTGACTAAACATTCATGATTTTGAAAATATTGTTTCTCATTACAGAGCATTGCTCTTTTATTTCCCTTCTTGAAAAACCCCTAGTTTTTTTTAGCAGTTGGCTTTAGTTCAAAGAGCCCTTTGGCCTCTCGAGTGCATAGGTTCAGTTGGTTTTTGTATACCTAACAGGAAACCACATTCTTCAATTCAAACTTTGGTGGCCCTGGATTGGGTAGTCTTGTGAATTTAAACTGCAAGTTTTGATTCAAATAAAATGAATGTTTAATAATCTCTAGTGGCTATTGAACTACCAAATTAGTATATTTCTATATGATCTCGCAAAGGTCTAAACTCAGCTCTCATTCTCTATTAGTGGATACATCATCAATATGGTAAAACTAAACTCACGATGGCCTAAAATCAGTTCCCATAACAAGCCTTTTGTTATACCTACAGCCATGCTTCCCATGAATGTTTTATCTGTTCAAAATAATCCTAGCTATCTAAATTAAGTCAGGTCATTTTCATACATCGTCAGTCAAAACGTGTGCCACTAGTAAAGCACAGCTAGTCAGGCAGCATCCAAGGAGCAGGAAAGTTGACGTTTCAAGCATAAGCTCTTCATCCCTTTTCACACATACAATTCATCCAAGGGAAATGTTTTGTGTGAACATCAAGTGAAAAGATATTTTGATGTGTCAAATGCTTTACTCTGCCCTGCACGTACCCGTTCTGCTCCAAGCAGAGAAACTGGGCTGAATCTTGTGCTTCCTTTTGTTAAGAGTCAGGTTTCATGAAGGGTTTCTCTGTTTGGACTATACTAGAGGCTACCCCCAAACTGATCCAAACAAAGAAGCTGCATGTTCAGCAGCTGCCTTGTCCATGGCCCTGTTTGAAGCATTATATCTGTGTGCAATTGTTGTGCAATGGTTTCATCAGCCATAGTCATGGTAGGTAGTCTTTGTCCATCTATAATCAAAATATTTGATTGGCATCACATCCATAAGCATCCATTCCCTCCACCACTGATATGCAATAGCAGCAGTGTGTACTATCTCCAAGATACTCTGCAGAGATTCACCAAAGATCTTAAACAGCACCTTCCAAATCCACAATCACTATCACCTAGAAAGACAAGGGCAACAGATACATGGGAACACCAGTCTGACTCAGGGTTGGGATACAGACAAACTCTAACCTCCCACCTTTAATGTATTGTCTGAGCTGAGATGTAATTTTTCTTTATATACCGATAAAACCGTAAGTTCTCTCGGGAATGTGACTTGAAAGTTGTTCTGGGATTTACATATTAATCAATTGAAACCTACATCCCCATTCTAAGTGATTAAAGATTTAACAGCAATTTCAGTTTGTTCTATACATCCCATCAGTTGTATGACACTTTGATCTTTTGCTATACATTCTGTGTCCTATGATCCTGCCCCACTAGCCACCTGATGAAGGAGCTGCACTCAGAATGCTTGTACTTTCAAATGAATCTGTTGGACTGTAACCTGTATGATTTTCAACATGATTACAAGTTGGATGTTAAAAACAACCTTCAGTTAAAGGGTCAACTGGAACTGGAGATACAAAGAAGATTCTGAAAACCAGATTCTTCAGTACTTTATCGATTCCATGAGCAGCTTGAAGGATTCCCAACTCAGGTCAGTTTTGGATCCATATTGACACAATCTTGGTGGACAGCCTTGATCCTAGGCTTCCTGGGAGCACGACAGGTTGTTCAAAGGGAAGGGTCTCCCCAAGCTTGTTTCCTGTCAGCATGAAAACAATTAAAATGTTGTTATTCACTACTAAGTTAAGATTTTCAACACATAGTTATGTTCAAATCACCCAGTTTAGTGCTTTAAACAGTATAGAATAAAATTTTGTTTTTTTTTTAAATAATAACATTAACAACAGAAGTTTGTGATAGTGCAAATATTCTTTATGGGGTTGCAAGTTTGGGGAATGGACTTCAAGACTATGAGGTAGAAATTGATATCCATTACTTAAATTTTGTCATGCAAAGCAGGCAATATGCTAATAGGTTATTAGCTCCCCTGCCTGAATTATGGGATTCTTTCAGCAGCCAACCTGTACTGGGCAGAAAAAAAAATCAATATTGCAAGCTCAGCACAGTTCCAGAAAATGATAGGTCAAAGAAAAAAAATCAGACAGTTACAAAAATTGAAAGCCAAAGCATGTGAAATGGAAATGGAAGTGTAGGATAGTTGTTCTTCAATAGCTGGAGCAAGTGTTTGGAAATCTCTTTAGGAGAGCACTCTGAATATTTTCTTTAACTGACAGTTGAGAATAGTGAGGTATATGCTCATCACTCTTCCAATTAAAACAAAACTGCCAAATAGTAAGTTACAGGAAACAGCTAAAATAGATTGACTGGATTAATAATTTATTAACCACCCCAGCATTGAACAACGGGAATATTTTAAAGTAGCACATGTAACAGTGGTGCTGAAAAATTTCATTAAATTACTAAGGATAAAACTAAAACATGGACCTGAATGAATCAATAGGACAATTGACTGTTAAATTAGAAAAGGAAAAGGACTTCAAGGAAGATCAATTGGAAAAACTTCAAAAGTATGACAAAAAGGTGATCAAATGTGTTTTGGGTAAACTGAAAGCCAGTGGAACTGTGCATTAAGAGTCTTCCAGAAGATTTTATTCTTCTGGAAGACAGTTGAGGAAAATGTATGTAAAATAAAGGTTCACAAAGGGATGGAATGAGGAATGAGGATCAAAAATTAATATACATTCAGTGAATGTATTCTTCAAGAATTCACCATAATGCATAATCATGTCATGTGATCAAATATCACATGATCAAATCTCCAGGGTTGCAGAGTGCAGAGTCTGGGCCTGAAAACAGACTGAAATAGATGTTTATGCCATAAATGCAGAATTGAGTGTTAAAGGACAACAAGTAATTATTTGGTAAGGACATTAAGTGACAGGCCTGATGGAACAATTGCTGATATCTATTTATTAACCAAAGACTGTGTTACTGACTGTGACCAATTGCCTGAGGAGAGAATTCACTAAAACCGACACCTCCAGAACTACGTACAGGATAACTCCCAGACCTCAGACTAACATCCTGCTCTCTGTTGATAAATCACTAAAGGTTCACACATATTCAACACAATTTCCTGTCCTTGTTTCATTGATTCTTTGTTATCTCTTCCAGAGATTTGTTTTCTCACCGGTTTCCTAGGTAAAACTTTGTATTAAACAAACTATAAACATTATGCTGTGATTTTTCTGAAATAGTACTGCATGTTTGTGGCTTTCAGTAGACAATTTCCCTTTTCTTTTTATAGTTAACAAGGTTAACATTTCCTTATCCAATAATAGGTTTTACAACACAGATTGCATAAAACTCCTGTTTTGCCTTTGTGCTCTTGACTTTTCTTTTGATTATACTTCTGTGAAGAACTTTGCATGTCTACATTAAAGATGGTAAGGTCTTGTTGATTATTATCTACAACAAACTGTGAAACATAGAACAATGGAATCATAGAAAAATTTCAGACAGAAAGAGGCCATTCAGTCCATTGTGTCTGTGTCAACTGATATAGAGATAAAAATACAAGCTATTTATTTTAATCCCATCTTCCAGAAAGTAGGCCATAGGTTACATCACTTCATTTTAAATTAGTTCAGGTTTTTGCCTAAACCACTAGTTGATGCAGTTATTTCTAGATGTTCTCCAATCTCTGGATGAAAACTTCTTTCCTCATGTCCTTCCAATCCTATGAATCATCTTAAATCTGTGGTCAGGTAGCCCATGACCTCCAGAATTGTTACAGAAATATTGACATGTTTTTCATGAGTGTGGATAAAATTCAATATGTGGAAGGCAAGTTTAAATCAAGCTGGACTCTGTAATGTGCAGACATAAGTGGTGGAATAGATGGTATTCACGCAGCCTTGGTCAATCGACTTTCCAATGAAAGCAGACAGGCCTGGAACTGCCTGGCCAGGGGTTAATGGTGAGATGGTTTCAGAATGGACTGGTGTTTACTCCTCCAGTGAAGCTGCTGTTTTAGAAGAATGTTACGCAGACTTGTGGCACCCAGCGTAGAAGTAGGCCAGAGGCACAGTGTGACAAGGTCAGCACTTGACAGTTGAAGGTTCAAAAACCATATCCTGTGACCTCTAAGTATAGAAAGTAGTCACCTCATTGATCTTCCTGCCCTGTCCAAAGCTAATATTGGAAACAGGTCACTGAATCTTTGAAAGGGCATGAAGAGGAGGATGAAAGGGAAAGCCTGGACCCCCGGCTCACCCTGGTTTTTACACTTTCTTCAACAGTGCCTCCAGAGAGCATCTTAGACTGGCAGTCAAGCTGTACAGATCTCCAGCTCCTTGTACCTTGTGAGTATCATCAGGCTGAACAGACCCCAAAGTGACCACCTCGGTAACACATCCCAAAGACCAGAACCAGCCCTAGTTGGGAAGGGAAGCTCAAATCGATGACTCTGGATCCTGAAACATCAGCCAACCCTCAAGGACTGAAGAGCAGCCTGACCCAGCCTTATTTCGAGGCAAACAGTTCAAACACAGCAATAGGGATGTGTGGATAGCATGTCACGAATCCTCAGTCGTGCATGTCATAGGTAGATAGCTCGTGTAGATTTGAGACTGCTTACTTAGAGATTCGAGACTGTTTACTGAAAAGTCCTGAAAAGAGATTGACAGAGTTTGGTGGAGTTTAATTAAAGTGCAATAGCAGTGTCGGCTAAATATAGTTTTTCTTTGATAAAGTATTGAACCTTCTCCTGACTCTTGTCCCCTTTGACTACCTTACTGCACACTTGAGTTAAAAAGAGTTACAAGGATTCCTGTAAACTGGCCAAGTTTAGTCGTGGTACATTTGCTCACCTTTTCAATTTACTCTTCCTATAATGCAATAACCAGAACCATACCCAAAATGCCAGCTGAAACAAACCAGTGTCTTATACAGTATCAGTATTACATCCTTGTTTTTATATTCTAGACCTGATCCAGTTAGAGAAAGCATTTCATCTTATCAACCACTCCTGCTACCTGAGGGCCTGCAGTCCAAGGTCTCTCATTGCCTCTGCACCTCTCAATTTCTTCTGATTTATTGTGTAATCCATAGCTTTATTTTCTCTCCTCAAATGCATTAATTCATCCTTCTCTGTATTGAATTCCTGTGCCACTTTTCTACCTCTCACCCAATGCATTATCATTCTGGAAACAGTAGCTATCTTCTTCATTATCAATGACACAGACAAATATTGTTTCATCTGCAAATTTCCCAATCATGCCTCCCACATTTAAATCCATATCATTAAACAGGCAACAAAAAGCAAGAACCCCTAAATGAAATATGTGGAAATCCATGCAAATCTTCTGTCTATCCACAAAAAAAAAATCCCTTGCCCCTTACTCAACTGTGAACTGGTTTTGGATCCATATCATCACACTCCCTTCTGAGTCATGGAATTTTACTTTTGTCACGATTTAACTGGGAAGAAAGCACTTATCACTGTGCCACAGGGTTTCATCACAAACTGTATAAAGCCCCCATTCAACCAATTTGCCAAACTGACTGCTATTCAGAACAAAGGCAATTCACACCAGGTTTCATCATAAACATTAAAAAACCTTATTCACTGTAACACATTTAACTTTAACAAATGGAGAAAAAGAAACAATTAGCAAGCTATTTGATGTAAACTATACTGCTTTAAAACCCCAAATACACACATACTCAAGACAGATAAAAAAACAGTTTGACCCATATTATGCATGGGAAAACATCGTAGGCAGGAATGAAATTCTGAAAATCTCATGTCCAGATCACAAGGGTGTGTTAAATGGATTCACATCATTTCTTTTAGCACTAATAAAAATATGTATGCTGGAAAGTGATGGCTATTCTTCTGTTCAATAGTTGTTTAAGTGGACCCTGGTCTTTTCTTGTTAGAATTTTTAAAAACTTTTCTTAGTTTTCTTGTCTAAGCATCCATATGGAGAGATATGGGAGGGAGAGAGAGATGTTTTCAATTTTCAGGCTCTAGTTATCTCTCACTGCCCTGCACTTATAGATTTGTAACAACCTGCAGCCTAAACAATTGGAGGCAAATGTTGAAGAGAGCTGTGATTCTCACTAGTAAGTGACAAGAGACTATGCACATGTACTAACTTCTCATTATTAACCTCACCTTACCTTTCAGCGGTTTTTCATTCTCCTAACCACCAGATAGAAACTAGATGTGACAATTCCTGATATGAAAGTCAAAGTAGTTATGTGTTGGTTTCGATCACAACTTGTTCCATGAGACATCCATCTTCGACACCAGTTACCAGGCATTTATCTCATTGATGGGACCAGACTGTATCTCAAGTATCCTCGCTTTTTCTCTTTGAACTCTCCCATTTTGCACCTGCTTGAATGCTCACAGCATTGTTGCCTTGACCTTTTGCTCAGCCAGCTTGAAGGCTCACAGTACTACTGGCTTGTTTTGCCTTTTGACATAAACACAAAGGCAGGCAACTTGTCTTGGTTTTTAGCACTTATCAGTCAAAAGGGTGGGCATTTTACAGTATGGCACTGTGATGCCACACTTGTACATCATGAAACCAGCAAATACACTGCATGTGCATCAACTGAATGAACATATCTCAACAGCCAAGGGCAATAGTTCTCAGGAACCTTAAAGCAGATAGCATTCAGTTAGGGAGTCCCAGCACAATTAGTCAAGGACGTTGTCCGCAATCAGTCCAGGGCTTTGGATTAAGTCAGTCAGCTTCTTGGGGTGGTCAGGATAAGGGAATACATATCATGATAGTTCGAGGAATAAGCCACAGTCAAACCAATACATCCAGTCTGGGCACTCATAGTAAATCAGCCGGGAGCTGCACACAGGTCAATCAAGGATCTGCTCAGTCATCAGTTGAGACTATCAGTCCAAGTCGGTCATTTGGGGATGCAGCAGTTGGTCCTGGGGTCAGCTCAATGATAGTGTTATCAGTGACCTTCTGCTGTGCTAGAAATGTTGGATAAATCAATTCTGGAGATTGGAGGCAGCCAGCTGGGATGCAGAGGGGACAATAATTATGAAGGGATGGAAACTCAACACATAAGCAGGAAAATGATAACACATTTTATGGCATGGGATACTGCAGGCAGGCAAGGGTAATCAATAATCACTTCTACCACATTCTTAACAAATGTTAGTGCAGCACATTGGTTGGCATGATTAACTGGAGGGTTGGAGTTCAAGGGGTAATTTGAGAGCCAAAGTCTAAATGGTGTATGAGAATACGTGGAGGCTCAGTACTATTGGACTTGACAAAAAGTGCCAGGATGATAGGAACATGAAGATTTGGGGTCATCACTTGATTACTTTGAATTAAATATTCATCAACACACTCTCATATGCAATGATCTCTTTTCTGGGTGATGTTAAACATGAGATCTCAGTACTCAAACAGCACTTAAAAACTTATACTGTCTCAATATGCTATAACTTGTGTTATATTAATTGATATCAGATTCCTATGTTAGTGTTCCATGTCAAGGCTTTCCTGGCTTTCCTTATCAGTGCCCTCCTTATCTCACTGCATGGTAATTTGTTGACTATTGACATTACTGTCCTGTTTTGATATTCCTCTGCAGATGCTGCCAAATCCATTAAGTTTTGCCATCACATTCTTTCTTTTTTCAGATTTCCAACATCTGCAAAATTTTACTTTTACTAGAATTTCTAGTCCTGTACTATTCTCCGATTCTCTTCCATAAGAAGGCAAAATCTAAATGCATTATTGTCACCAACACCGAAATGAACTCCCACTGTTGCTTCATCCACTTGTTAAGCTTCATTTCCAAAGAATAAACCTAGAATTGGGCTCCCTCTCATTAACTTGTTGTATAGAACATAGAACATAGAACAGTACAGCACAGAACAGGCCCTTCAGCCCACAATGTTGTGCCGACCACTGATCCTCATGTATGCACCCTCAAATTTCTGTAACCATATGCATGCCCAGTAGTCTCTTAAATGTCCCCAATGACCTTGCTTCCACAACTGCTGCTAGCAACGCATTCCATGCTCTCACAACTCTCTGTGTAAAGAACCCGCCTCTGACATCCTCTCTATACTTTCCTCCAACCAGCTTAAAACTATGACCCCTCGTGTTAGTCATTTCTGCCCTGGGAAATAGTCTCTGGCTATCGACTCTACCTATGCCTCTCATTATCTTGTATACCTCAATTAGGCCCCCTCTTCTCCTCCTTTTCTCCAATGAAAAACGTCCGAGCTCAGTCAACCTCTCTTCATAAGATAAGCCCTCCAGTCCAGGAAGCATCCTGGTAAACCTCCTCTGAACCCTCTCCAAAGCATCCACATCTTTCCTATAATAGGGCGACCAGAACTGGACGCAGTATTCCAAGTGCGGTCTAATCAAAGTTTTATAGACCTGCAACAAGATCTCACGACTCTTAAACTCAATCCCCCTGTTAATGAAAGCCAAAACACCATATGCTTTCTTAACAACCCTGTCCACTTGGGTGGCCATTTTAAGGGATCTATGTACCTGCACACCAAGATCTGTCTGTTCCTCCACATTGCCAAGAATCCTATCCTTAATCCTATATTCAGCTTTCAAATTCGATCTTCCAAAATGCATCACCTCGCATTTATCCAGGTTGAACTCCATCTTCCACTTCTCAGCCCATCTCTGCATCCTGTCAATGTCCCACTGCAGCCTACAACAGCCCTCTATACTGTCAACGACACCTCCAACCTTTGCGTCATCTGCAAAATTGCTGACCCATCCTTCAAACCCCTCATCCAAGTCATTAATAAAAATTACAAACAGTAGAGGTCCAAGGACAGAGCCCTGTGGAACATCACTCACCACAGACTTCCAGGCGGAATATTTTCTTTCTACTACCACTCGCTGTCTTCTGTTGGCCAGCCAATTCTGTATCCAGACAGCTAAGTTCCCCTGTATCCTATTCCTCCTGACCTTCTGAATGAGCCTACCATGGGGAACCTTATCTTAACTTGTTGTATGTGGGTCAAAAAAAAAATCTTGAAGGCAATTTGAGAATGCTTCACACTGTTCATATCACAAATGAGAAAAGCACAGCCAAAGTCTCCAATCAACACTGCCTTATTGATTTTTCACACAGAAATTTACCTACACATTTACTCTTAGCTTGCTCCCATTGTTTTGAGGTTCTATAGTACAATGCAAGGACTGGGATTGCCCCTTTTATATTTTTGATCTCAACTCATGTAACTATGTTTAATAAGAAAATTTCAGGTGAATTATCTAGTTTTGGACATGGAAGACAGGATGTACAGGAATCTACAAGATTGTACATACTATTGTCATCCAACAGGCTGGTCTCCACATTTGTACTTAATTCACACTGGACCTACTTTCCTCCTTGTCTATTGTGCAAAAGATGTTTTCCTGACCTTGTCAGCACAATCCATTCCTTCTAATCCCCAGAAGAATTTATTCTATATTTTCTACAACCTTGAAACTGTCTGCTTATTTTCTTTTACTGAACTTTTGTTGTGATGTTCATTATTAAGAGGCAAACAGTTTATTAAGTGAGACTTTTGCTTGGTAAAAGTATACAGTCAAAAATATTTTCAAATGTAAAAAGTCAGCAGTGTCCATGATGATCAACTTTTGAAACTTAATGAAACTCTATGATGGCAGGAATCATCACAAAGAGGTTTTGTGTCTTTAGACTCTCTGTTATCCCACTTGCTCCAATCTTAAAAGCAACAGCAATCTCAGTCAGAGTTGCAGTCTGCCCTTCAGCATTGCAAACCAGTGTTACAGCCTGTGTTAAGAACAATGTGCAACTTTAAGTTCAATTAATATTGTGTATGTTAAGAAGAGAAGCAACGGTTTGGTTTCATTTTTGAGTGTTCTTGGGAATTGGTGCCATGATGTCTCGAGGTCTATCTTGCATACATCCATTTTGATGAGGTTGTAAATGATAGAATTGAACACTTCAGTGCATGTAAAGAGGATGTGCCTCTTGAATCATTTAAGAAAGCATTGCATGCATGCTTGGATATAAGTTGTGTGCAGGAATATGGGAAAACATTGATGATTGACACTAGGTTCAAAGTTTGTGCGAAGATTTGTAGCTCGGGTGCTCATTGTTGTGGTTCTGTTCGCCGAGCTGGAAGTTTTTGTTGCAAACGTTTCGTCCCCTGGCTAGGCGACATCATCAGTGCTTGGGAGCCTCCTGCGAAGCGCTTTTTTGATGTTGAAAGGTTCAGCATCCTGTTTTCTGTTCTGTATGTCCAGTAGGTTGGCTATTGTTTCTCTGGCTAGGGCGCTAGCCAGAGACAGAAAACAGGACACTGAACCTATCAACAAAGACGGCATACTTAAACTACTGGACTTGTGCCTCACAACACACTTCACATTCAACAACCAGATTTACGAACAAATCAACGGAACACCCATGGGATCACCAATCTCGGGACTCATAGCAGAGGCAGTTATGCAAAGGTTAGAACAAACAGCCCTACCACAAATTCAACCCAAACTCTGGGTCAGATATGTCGATGACACGTTTGTAATCATTAAAAACACGGAAATAGAAAAAACACACTGGGTCATCAACGCCACACTCACAGGAATCCGATTCACGAGAGAAGAAGAAAAGGATAGCCAACTCCCATTCCTAGACGTGATGGTACAGAGAACACCAGACGGACAATTCACTACAAGAGTATACAGGAAAGCCACACACACAGACCAAGTCCTAAACTATGAAAGTAACCACCCCAACACACACAAACGAAGCTCCATCAGGACACTATTCAAAAGGGCCACAACACACCGCAGTACACCAGAACTGCAAAAAGAAGAGGAACACCTATACAAGGTATTCACCAAAAACGGATACCCGCGCAACTTCAACAACAGATGCCTAAGAGAAAGACC
>NC_057735.1:34997364-35001921 GCF_004010195.1 Chiloscyllium plagiosum | reverse complement strand
TATGAACACCGGAGGAAACATCAAAGAAGCGCTTCGCAGGAGGCTCCCAAGCACTGATGATGTCGCCTAGCCAGGGGACGAAACGTTTGCAACAAAAACTTCCAGCTCGGCGAACAGAACCACAACATTGACACTAGGTAATAAAAGAATGAAGTCATGAGAAAGGTACACACTGAAGGAGATGAAGTACTTTTTATTATTCATTAAACTGCGGGTTACCTGTCTAAGCAGAATATGTTAACTTGTTAGCTATGCGAGAGATGGAGATAGTGAGGGCTGTAGATGCTGGAGAAGTCACACTTGATAAAGTGTAGCACTGGATAAAGCACAGCAGTTCAGGCAGCATCTGAGGAGCAAGAGAGTCGACGTTTCAGGTTTAACTCTTCATCAGGGCTGCTAGATAAATTAACTTAGGAAATGTATTGGAAAAACTGTGAACATTGAAGCCAAGATTATACTTACGTTTTATTTTCTTATTCAATGCATCTATTTCCATTTGAGGAATAAAACGGGTGTTTTTAATGGCTTAATAGTTACTGCTGCTCTTCCAAAGATGAATATCTTTTCTTACCAATTGTAAACTCATCAAGAGAAGTGGCCCAAATGTTTTTCAATATGAAGCAAGAGTTTTCACCACCATTCTCAAAAGACCGTCTTTATAGCATGAATTTTAATTTTCTTGACGACTTCCTTCTGCTGCTAGTTAGAATGTGTCTCTCACATCCGTCAATAATGATGCCATCAAGCAGGCTACAGAATTAAACATTGAAGTATCATCAAAGACATTAAAATGTAGTGTTTAATCTTCATTTTTAAAACATTATTTACAGGCAGCACAGACAAGACTGTGACATTCATATGGGAAGAAGGTAGAAATCAAAACATACCAAAAAACTTATTAACAAATTACTGCTTGAAAAGTATATAAGAATTCTTATTATCACAGAGATATTTAACATACTTTAACTATAAAATTAGTATTTTTAAAGCAGAGAGGTAGGTGACTTTTAATAACTATGATTCAATGAACTATTGAACCCAATGGCACCTAGAACTGAAAACAATGCTCTAGGTACAAATGGCCAGTTCTGCATAGGTATTGCTGACAATGTTAACTTGGCTGGAGAGTCATAGAGTCATGGAGTTATAGAGCTGTACAGCATGGAAACAGACCCTTCGGTTCAATTCGTCCATGCCAACCAGAGTTTATAAACCTCTATAAGATCAACCCCCCGGCCTCTGATGGTCCAGGGAAAATAGCCTTAGACTATTCAACCTCTCCCTAAAGCTCAAATCCTTCAACTCTGGCAACATCCTTGTAAATCTTTTCTGAACCCTTTCAAGTTTCAGAACATCTTTCCATTAGGAATGAGACCAGAATTGCACGCAATATTCCAACAGTGGCCTAACCAATGTCCTGTACAGCCACAACATGACCTCCCAACTCCTGTACTCAGTACTCTGACCAATAATGGAAAGCATAACAAATGCCTTCTTCACTATCCTATCTACCTGCGACTCCACTTTCAAGGAGCTATGAACCTGCACTCCAAGGTCTCTTTGTTCCGCAACACTCCGTAGGACCTTACCATTAAGTGTATAAGTCCTGCTAAGATTTGCTCTCCCAAAATGCAGCACATCACATTTATCTGAATGGAACTCCACCTGCCACTTCTCAGCCCATGGGCCCATCTGGTCAAGATCCTGTTGTAATCTGAGGTAACCTACTTCACTGTCTACTACACCTCCAATTTTGGTGTCATCTGTAAACTTACTAACTATACCTCTCATGCTCACATCCAAATCATTGATATAAATGTTGAAAAGTAGTGGACCCAGCACCAATCCTTGTGGCACTCCACTGGTCACAGGCCTCCAGTCTGAAAAACAAGCCTCCACCACCACCCTCTGTCTTCTACCTTTGACTCAGTTCTGTATCAAATTGGTTAGTTCTCCCTGTATTCCATGTGATCTAACCTTGCTAACCAGTCTCCCATGGGGAATCTTGTCGAACACCTTCATGTTCATGTAGTCCATGTAGATCACATCTACTGCCCTGCCCTCATCAATCCTCTTTGTTACTTCCTCAAAAAAGTCAATCAAGTTAGTGAGACATGATTTCCCATGCACAAAGCCATGTTGATTATTCCTAATCAGTCCCTGCCTTTCCAATTACATGTACATCCTGTCCCTCAGGATTCTCTCCGACAACTTGCCCACCACTGACGTCAGGCTCACTGGTCCATAGTTCCCTGGCTTGTCCTTACCACCTTTCTTAAACAGTGGCACCATGTTCGCCAACCTCCAGTCTTCATGCACCTCACCTGTGACTATCGATGATACAAATATCTCAGCAAGAGGCCCAGCAATCACTTCCCTACACAGAGTTCTAGGGTATACCTGATCAGGTCCTGGGGATTTATCCACTTTTATGCATTTCAAGATATTCAGCACTTCCTCCTCTGTAATATCAACATTTTTCAAGTTGTCACCATCTATTTCCCTACATTCTATATCTTCCATGTCCTTTCCCACAGTAAATACTGGTGCAAAATACAGATTTCTCCATCTCCTGCAACTCTACACAAAGGCTGCCTTGATGATCTTTGTTCTGCAACACTCCGTAGGACCTTACCATTAAGTGTATAAGTCCTGCTAAGATTTGCTCGCCCAAAATGCAGCACATCACATTTATCTGAATGGAACTCCATCCGCCACTTCTCAGCCCATGGGCCCTATTCTCTCCCTCGTTACCCTTTTGTCCTTAATGTATTTGTAAAAAGCCTTTGGATTCTCCTTAATTCTATTTTCCAAAGCTATCTCATGTCCCCTTTTTGCCCTCCTGATTTCCCTCTTACGCATTCTCCTACTGCTTTTATACTCTTCTAAGGAGTCACTTGATCTATCCTGTCCTTATCTGTCACATGCTTCTTTTTCTTAACCAAACCCTCAATTTCTTTAGTTATTGTAGAACATAGAAATGCTTCACGTGTCCTTGTTATGATTTTGGAGCTGCAGTGATAGATCCCTGTCATGTGTAGGCCAATGGAGTATTTTTGTATCCTTCCTTTGATTTTCTTTTACTATCTACTTCCTGTCACCAAGAAATTATCATGTTATGACAGGGCTTTACCGGTTTGCTAAACTTGCTGATTAAAATGAAATCAATGAGAAAAATAACTTAATATCACTGGGTTCCCATTACTATTGTAAACAGAGTAAGATAAAGACTGGAACTGTGGAAGAAGTCTCTTCTCATTCAAATATCAACAGTAACATGAAGAATATTGCTTTTAAATTACAGTCAATGTAAATTGCCATATATTTTCTAAATGGATTCGCCTCATCAGTTCAACAACCCTTTTTTGGGGAATTACTTTTTTAATTTTTTTTTATCTTGCACTGTTCAGGACGATTTGCAAGAATATCAATGTAAAAGGGAACACTATTTTATTCTGCAAAGAAGGGCCAGCTAAGTGGCTGACAAGTGGTCTCTGATTGGTACAGGCAATGCCACGAAAAGAAACAACAGTCAAGACAGTTAATTACCGAACTTTGTTTAAATTTGAATTCGGTCGGTTCCCCCTCACTGGTGAAGGCATTGCCCTGAGGAAAAAATTAGAGAATAGTTGTCATCTATTTTGTTGAACTGAAGCAGGCATAGAATGCAAACAGAAACATACAGAGAGAACATGTACATCTTACTGCGACTGGTCACTATGATGGTAGGCCATACCTAATGCATTTTAGAAGAGAATTTGTCTTTTATCGATATTGTGTTTAACAAAATTCCTGATACCAGTGAGGAGTAGTGCCAGAAAAATTGCTTGGCTTGTCATGGCTATAAAAGAACAGTGAAGTAGGATACATTTAGCATCATGTCCTAAAGCTGGGCACAAAAACCTATAAGAATGGCTTCTACAAATCATGTGACCTTTGGGATTTGAGGTACAGATATCACAGCTAACACCTAATTAAATATGGACACTAACAGCCATCTCTGGAACTAAGGGTTCTAGGACATCAAAACATAATTCCTCTGTTTCAGTCTGGACAAAGGAGGCTATCAAGCCCCTTGGTAATCTATGGACAAATAGTCCCTTTCACTGATCTATTAAATCCTGTTTATTGTCTCAAACCCTAAAGGTATTAAGCCACAATAAAGACATCAGAATCAACATAAACACCACAAATGACACACATTTTCTGGAAAACGACTTTTTTTTAGATTAGATTAGATTAGATTACATACAGTGTGGAAACAGGCCCTTCGGCCCAACAAGTCCACACCGCCCCGCCGAAGCGCAACCCACCCATACCCCTACATTTACTCATCCGCCGTCACTTCCGCCACCTCCAAACAGACCCCAGCACCAAGGATATATTTCCCTCCCCTCCCCTATCAGCTTTCCGTAGAGACCACTCCCTCCGCGACTCCCTTGTCAGATCCACACCCCCCACCGACCCAACCACCACTCCCGGCACCTTCCCGTGCAACCGCAGGAGGTGCAACACTTGCGCCCACACCTCCCCCCTCACTTCTCTCCAAGACCCCAA
>NC_057735.1:34942251-34996919 GCF_004010195.1 Chiloscyllium plagiosum | reverse complement strand
GCAGACCTCACTTTCTCCCCTACATTTACCCCTTACCTAACACTGCAGGCAATTTAGCATGGCCAATTCACCTGACCTGCACATCTTTGGACTGTGGGAGGAAACCGGAGCACCCGGAGGAAACCCACGCAGACACGGGGAGAACGTGCAAACTCCACACAGTCAGTCGCCTGACGCGGGAATTGAACCCCGGTCTCTGGCGCTGTGAGGCAGCAGTGCTAACCACTGTGCCACCGTGCCGCCCACAAACGTGTAACCTATCATATGTCATCTGATGAGGAAGCCACATGATCATGTTTTTCTATGGTTGAAAGAGTTTGTTGACAGTTCCGCCAAAGCTATTAAATGAGCTGCAAGCAATTCAATCAGCCAAAGTAACAGCAAAGCCTCATAAGCAGGAGGTCCAAGGACTGCATCAAACTGTCTCAACTTCAAGTTCACCTGAGAACAAACCTAGAAAATTTATTATAGGAAATCTCACAATCTGCTGAAAATCTAACAATTTAAAAGTCCCCTCCCTTTCAATTTTGAAGCACCAATTTCATTCAGGAAACTTGATCTCTCTGCCTCACATGAGGCCAGACATCATAAACCAGATTATAAACCAATTTTTAAAATAGTGCTAACATTATCTGTACCTGTAACCCCTAGCCTGTAAACTGTAACATGCTGTAACAAGTGCATGAGCTGTCACATCTCTGTGAGAATAAATAACTTTCTTCACTTTAAACTCACAAAAGCTTGTTGCTGTCATTATTTGATTGGAGCATATACATCAAGGGTATGAAAACAATATCTCTTAAATACAAAACATATTGATCATGGGCAGTAAATGAAAAACATACATTTTATCCATGATATCAGTCTCACAAGTTACTGTTTTGAGCAGTGTGAATCAGAAGTTTCGCTTCACCTTTCAACTGGATGTCATAAACATCCAGAATTAGCTGACATTTTAAGGTTGAACACAATTTTCATATTGATAGATGTCAACAAAAACAGTAAATTAGAAGCATATTAATAAGTAATGAATTATTATTTCACGTGCTCACACAGTCTGCAAGCATCAGCTCAGAAAACAATGAAGCTTCATAACATTCTTACCAATGTTGGATCAGCTGCAGAACTCATAGGGAGCAGGTTACTGATTTGTTTATTTGTTCTAATTGCAGTGCTCAATGACAGAAAGTAAATAAAAGGATAAATTAAACAATCTTACAAATATAAATTAGAGGAAAAGAATACATTATCATATTATGTATATGATTTAATATGAAAACTGGTGAAAAATGAAAGCTGTGCTGATTATCTCTACCACTGAAAGTGGATGAAGGTAATACATTTGCTCTATGAATCATTTTTCCACTAAACAATAGATCTCATCGACTAATGGATGTACTTCAACAAAACTTGCTACAGAGGGTATGACCCAAGAAAGAAGTGCTTCATTTTTGTTGAAAGTGCAGATCTAGAACCCACACATTTTAAAAATATCCATCCAATAACTTTGGAGATAAGATAAATTGACCTTTTATTTTAGCGTGTTACGGGTTGTTTGTTTGAAAATGATTAATTGTTTTAAAGTGCGGAGGATTGTCTCAGCTGCTGTGATGCAATTTATCACAGGTGCCTAACCGTGAGCAGAGTTTTCAGAGTGGGTTGTGGAACATAGATGGGACTGAAGCCTTCTCAGTGAAGTGGGAGCACTCAATATATTTTTTTCACCCTTGTAGTTGCAGAAGGTCAAGCAAGCCAGGAAAAACCTCAAAGAGGAACGGTACAATTGTAATAATTCTTGAGTTAATACAGCATGGCAGAGGTTTTTCACTTCTTTCATTCATCTAATTACCAGTCAGAGGATGGAAATATAAAGTCAGTCCAATGCAATTTGCTGCTTCAAACAGAGGGAGAAGCTAAGTGAACCACATTTACCATGTTGGGCCTGTGTCTTGTAAAAGTGAAATTACACAGCATGAGTGACCACTGTTGTCAAGGATCTCATGTCACATTTTAGCTTTTGCTGGAAGGGATCATAATGGAAAGTTAAGGCTAAAGTCATGGAGAGTATCTGCATTGAGAGTCCAATTAATGTTTCTCATTTCCTTAAAGCAGCTGCCAATGATTTTGTTTTTGCTACACATCAAATCGTCTTACAACATAGACAATTAGAAGAACCCCCCAGACAGTAAAACTTTAATTGTGCAGTTTCCGGGGAAAGAAAGGCTCCAATAAGCTTGAAGTGCAAGCAAGTGCATTTTACAGAGAATTAGTTTGTAAACAGCTAATGAATGGGCTAGCCAGTAAACAAAATGTGTCATATCCAATAATCAAGATACAGGGAAACAGATTTTTTCATCAGGCTCAGGTACTTCATTTCCAACCCCAATCAGGGCTGTTGGTTCAAGGATAAAGTCAAAAATCACACAACACCAGGTTATAGTCCAACAGGTTTATTTGAAAACACTAGCTTTTGGAGTGTTGTTCCTTCATCAGGTGTTAGTGAGAAGGAAGATCTTTGACACAGAATAATGAAAAGATCAAAAGGTCTTCCCCTCTCACTAACATCTGATGAAGGAGCAGCACTCCGAAACTAGTATTTTCAAATAAACTAGTTGGACTAATACCAGGTGTCATGTGATTTTTGACCTTGCCCAACACAGTTCAACAGTGGTCCCTCCATATCAGGGATAAGTAGTCTTCCTGCCTCTACCTGAAGGTTCAAGTCCCACCTGCTCAAAGCATGTGTCATAATGTTTCGGAACAGGCTGATGAGGAAACAAATCTAGGCATTTGGGATGTGCAGGGTGAGTGGGATGGGAGAATAAAGTCTCCTATCTTGTGGAAACAGTAAGGAGTGTTGCAGATAAGGATTCCAGTATCAGGGGTCAATGGTAATTTCTGGTCAGCTTAATACTTAGCCAAGAGAGAACACAAGATTTTAGTTGTCTAACTTTTGCTCGATAATTATTAAGCTTAAACGAACCTGAACCCTTCAAATTTTCTGGTGATAACGAGCTTTTGCAGAAGATTCCAGACGCAAGGGAATTGTTCCTTAAAAGTTCCCTCTCCATCATGAATTCTGTGTTGTCCCAAGGAGCAACTCCAGTCCATGCGCTCCAAGGGCAATCTAGCCATCAGAATGTCACAGCCACCTTATATTGTTTAAGTTTAAAGAAGTTCAGAAGAAGTGTCATGCCGGACTCGAAACATTAACTCTGTTTCTCCACAGATGCTGCCACAAGCTTCCAGTTTCCCTGTATTTGTTTCAGATTTCTAGTTTTTGTGGTATATTGCTTTTATTCTGTTTATTGTTATCTGAGGTACATGGTTTTGAAATTCCATTTACAACAGAAAATGAGTACAATTCACAATATAAAATTTCTTAAGTTTTCTTATATCATGCAGTGTAACAAATGCTGTTAGATTAGGACTATATGATAAAACTCTATTACAACTTGTCCTTGCATTATATTAAAAATGTGCAGGCCTTTTCCTCAGAAATATAATCACACACTGCTATTAAAATTGTTTTCTGTTACAATTTGGCCATCAAAACTATACATATTTAAGTTGCCTTTTTTACATAAAACATATTTATTCCAAATCTGAAGAAACGATGTCCTGAACTTCTTTATCCTGAAAGCATATATCACTGGATTCACAGCAGAATTTACATGGGACAGAAATATTCCAATGTAGAAGGCAGTTTTTGGGACATTGCACTGGGGGCAAAAATACCATATAGTGTTCATGGCATGCAAAGGGATCCAGCAGGCAGCAAACAGGAATAAAACTAAAGCAAGGGACTTGGCAAGTTTAAGCTCCTTCCCAAAATATTTCCTTGAGTCCGTAGCATTGGTCACTTTGCTTAGTTGCTTTCTAATTATACAAAATATTTCAGCATACAGGCCAAACATGATGATTAGTGGTAAGAGCACCCATCCAAAGAAATTAAAATACACCATGTAGTCCATTCTGATCACCTTTGTAAAATTGCATATGATGTATTTGTAGCTAGAATTCATTTCCTCCTTTTGCACGTCTCCGTTGCTTCGGTTGTGCCAGCCAAACATTGGAGTTAGCCCAATCAGAATAGATCCAAGCCAGCAGATTCCAACAGCAATCCATGCTCTTTTTTGTGTAACAATAGTCTTATACCTGTTGAATAACATGAACATTATTTTGTTTTCTTCAATACAGGAACAACTCTGAGACTTTGATTAATACATGTTTTCATGGGATTATAAACAATTGTTACTGGAATTATTTCATGTATTTAATGTGGAAAATATCCCAAAAATTGCTGTTGAGCTAAATAAGATATTATATGAAGGGATAGTTTTTAAAGAAGGTCTTTAAAGAGTAGAAAGAAGCAGGTAAACAAGAAAAATAAAACAGCAAGTGAAGAGAACAACATTGAATGAGGAAGGACATTTCACAAAGTCAAAGAGAAATGAACAATTGGTGAGGTGGGGAAGAGGTGAATGCAAGAATAATAATGGGTACAATGATATAGAGAGGTGCAACAGTACAATAGCCCTTCTTGGTCCTATATTTCAATCTTAATAGATTCCTGCTCCAAATAGCCTTTTCAACAAAACAATAAGCAGTTTGTTGATTATTCTGTATCCCCAAAATGGAGTTGAATGAATATCGTGCTCTTTATCACTTCAATTTGTCAGTCCTGTCTGATTTATGAGGGAATAATGGGTGGAGCATTGTTGCCTGCTCAGGCTTGATAGGGAAAATAGTTTATTTAATTCTCAATTTTTCTATGATTGTGTCTCTATGAATCTGTGTTCAGAAGAATATTTCCTGGGCTGCAAACAGGAAATTAAATTGGTTCATTTATCAGATGAGAAGTAGTTAACTTTAGCTTTCATTAATTTAGATTAAAGAAGTTGCCCTAGGTTGTTTATATTTTTAAAGCCATGCTACATACAATTGCTACCAATTTGACTTCTATCCCTGAGTAAGAATGATTCCATATTTTGTCATCTTTATTAGCTAGCTCTGTTATGAAGAACTGAAGTGTGATTGAAAGATTTTCTGTCAAGATCAGTTCTTTTATTAGCCTCCTAAAACACAGTGCCTGTATTCATTTTGTGTTCCTTAACATAAGAAGTATACTTAGGTTATACAGAAAATCAACATAAAAAACATATGCTTTTTAAAAATGATTTTCATCTTCTATTCCAATTACCAATTCTCATACTTACATTACACTCCATCTGCCACATTATTACCCATTCACTGAACGTGTACATAAAGGGTGTTGTAGCCTTAATCACACAAGTGAATTTCCACCCAATTATAAAATACAAAACTCTTTTTTGTTTTAATGTTTTCATGGGATGTGGCCAGCACAGCATTTATTGCTGATCCTTAATTGACCAGCGGGCATTTAAAAGTGAGTCACATTGTCATGGGCGTGGAATCATATGCAGGCCTGACTGGGTAAAGGTGGCAAATTTCCTTCTCTAAAGCTAGCAGTTAGTGAACCAGATGGATTTCTATGACAAACATGGTAACATGATCATCATGGTCATAATGTAGTCTTAAACTGAATGCCAACTACACCATCTGCCAATTTTTGAATTTGAACCTATGCCCCAAAATCACTAGTCCAATAAAATAACTGCACAGAAGCCAATATCCCATCACCAAGTCATCCTCTATTACACTGTACACTTTCTGTAGCCAGCCAACTCAGAGTCAATCCCCTGAACTGAGGAGATTCTAAATCCCCTGTTTATTTCTTTTTTTTCTTTTTTTCTTTTTTTTTTACCCCCACATTACCGCCTAACTGCGGTAGTGCTTATTATTTTTTTTCCCCCAGCACCCATGGTGTGTGTGTGTGTGCAGGTGTGAGACACAGTGAGAGACACAAAGTGCACAAATCTTTATTCAATTTCACCACCAGGAAGATAGGAAAACACCCGAGTGGCCAGTGACAAGCACTGCCCTTCACGTCAAAGGGATCCCCTGTTTATATTGCTCAGCCAGGACTTCCTGATTAGCCCAGTTTAACAACCCCAATCAAGGATCTCATAGTCAACAGGATCCACCTGGTTCCAATCACTACATCCAGTATCCTGGACTTGTTGCTAATGACATTACCACTATGGGACTATTTCTCGTTAACACTATGTCTCCTTCACTGCCCCCAACTGGATAAATGCATTTCATAGTCCAGGACTGCATGATGAGGAAATAGTGAGCTGTTGGTGACAATGGCAAATGACCCAGCTTTTGCCTTGCCCTTTAACAGAGCAATGGCAGGATATCAGATTCAGTCAACTGCTGCGAACTTCCACAAGGCTGATTTTATTCAAGCAGCCTTGTAATACTTTCCTAACTATCCACTAATATTATTTTGTTCAAACCAAGATAAACATATAAAAATATCATTTGCGGTGCATGTTATCAAACTTCATCACATTTTGGAATCTTAATCCATGTATTTCTTTTTATTGATTTTAAGCTGTTCATCTTCATCATAAAATCCAGCAATGACAAAACCAACAATTCATCTAGATTGTGAAAATGAGAGGTACTGGCAGACGATGCTCAGATGTTACCTATTTATTTGTTTATGCAAATATATTGGTCCACATTTTGTGGTAGAGATAAGATTGAAGCCATGAACATTTATTCTTGCTAAGTATAAATGGGCTGCAGAATATGATCACTGTACATGCAGAGTTAAACTTGAAGATCTAGATATTGTTGTCCAAACTGCCCTCCTCCTTCTGACGTTTGGCTGTAAAAGTATTGTTTTCTATTCATTCAGGGTACATAGGTGCTAGCAATTCAGTCAATAGATATTGTCCACTTCTAATTGCCTTGGAGAAGATTATTGTAAATTACCTGCTTGGGGTGGGGTGGCTAGAGAGACCCACAATGCAGTTAGGACAGGAATTCCAGTATTCTGACCAGAGACACTGAAGGAATGGCCATATATTTCTAAATCATTGAGGCTTAGAGTCGAGGAATATGGTGCTGGAAAGACACAGCTGGTCAGGCAGCATCCCAAGAGCCCTTCATCAGGAATTTACCCGAAATGTCGTTTCTCTTGCTCCTCAGATGCTGCATGACCAGCTGTGCCTTACCAGCACCACAGGCTTAGTATCTGATCTCCAGCATCTGCAGTCCTCACTTTCTCCATAGAGTCATAGAGCAGGGAAACAGACTCTTCAGTTCAACCAGCTCATGCCAAACATAATCCCAAACTAAACTAGTCCCACCTACCTGCTCCAGGCCCATATTCTCCAAACCTTTCCTATTCATACATATATCCAAATGTCTTTTAAAAATTGTACCTTCCTCAGGAGGTTCATTCCACATTTGAGCCACCCTCTGTGAAAAGACTTTGCCCCTCATGTCTTTTTTAAACCTCTCTCTCCTCTGACCTTAAAAATATGTCCCTTAGTCTTGAAATTCCCCATCCTGGGCAAAAGACAACTACCATTAGCTCTATGTATACCCCTCACTATTTTATAAACCTCTATCAGGTCACCTCTCAAACCTCCTAAACTCCAGTGAAAAAAAACCTCAGCCTTTCCAGCATTTCTTTATAACTCAAAATTTCCATATCCGACCACACCCTGGTAAATCTCTTCCGAACACTCTCCAGCTTAATAATATCCTTCCTATAACTGAGCAACTAGAACTGGACTCAGTATTCCTGAAGAGGCCTCACCAATGTCCTGTCCAATCTCAATATGATTTCTGAACTCTGTGTATGACTTGAAGTGTAAATTTAAGGTGTTGGTTCCCCCCTTGTATCTGCTGCTTCTGTCTTTCTGGATGGGAGAGATTGTGGAGTTGGGAAGTGCTGTTGAAAGAATCACAATGAGTTGCCATAATACAACTTGTAGATGGTACACACTAATGTCGGTGATGAAGGGAGTGAATGTTGAAGATGGTGAATGGAGTGCCAATCAAGTAGGTTGACTAGCCTTGAATGGTGTGGAGCTAATTGAGAGTTGTAGGACCTGCACTTATCCAAGAAAGTGAAGATTATTCCATCAGAATCCTGACTTTTTTCTTCTCAATGGTGGGCAGGATTTCAAGAGTAAGGAAGTGAGTTACAAAACTTGAAAGGGTTCAGAAAAGATTCACAAGCATGCTGCCAGGGTTGGAGAATTTGAGGTATAGGGAGAGGATGAATAGACTAGGGCTGTTTTCCCTGGAGGCTGACGGGTGACCTTATAGAGATTTATAAATTCATGGAGGGGCATGGATAGGTTAAATAGAAACGGTCTTTTCCCTGGGGTAGGGGCATCCAGAATCTGAGGCATAGGTTTAGGGTGAAAAGGGGAAAATTTAAAAGGGACCTAAGGGACAACGTTTTCACGCAGAAGGTTGGGCATGTATGGAATGAGCTGCCAGACTCAGTGGTGGAGGTTGGTACAATTGCAACATTTAAAAAGCATCTGGATGGGTATATGAATAGGAAGGGTTTGAAGGGATATGGGCCAAGAGCTGGCAAATAGGACTAGATTAATTTAGGATATCTGGTCGGCATAGATGAGTTAGACTGAAAGGTCTGTTTCCATGCTGTACATCTCTATGAATCTATGACTTGAAGATTGATGAAGCTACAGCAGTGGATATTGTTTATTTGGACTTCAGCTAGGCATCTGACAAGATTCCACATAGAAGACTGGTCAGTAAGGTTAGATCACATTGAATGCAGGGGGAGATAGTCAAATTAGCTTGAAGGTAGGAGACAGAGTGTGGTTGAAGAGGGTTGATTATCATGCCACCGTGACCAGTGGTGTCCTGCAAGGGTCGTGCTGGGTCTACTGCTTTTTGTCATTTATATAAAATTATTTGGATGTGGATATAGGAGGTATAGCTAGTAAGTTTGCAGATGACATCAAAATTGATGGTGTATGGATAGTGAAGAAGGTTATCTCAAAGTAGAATGGGACCTTGATCAGAATAGCCAATGGGATGAGGGGTGGCAGATGGTATTTAATTTAGATAAATGTGAGGTGTTGCATTTTGGTAAGACAAATCAGGAGTTCTATAGTTAATGGTAGGCCCTGGGGAATGTTGCCAAACAAAGAAACCTAGGTGTGCAAGTGCATGGTTTCTTGGAAATGGAGTCATAGGCAGACAAAATAGTGAAGAAGGTGTTTGGCATGCTTGAATTTATTGATCAGTGCATTGAGTATATGAGTCGGCACATCATGTTGCAGCTTGCCAGGACGATGGTTAGGCCACTTTTAGAGTACTGCATTCAATTCTGGTCTCCCTGCTATAGGAAAGATGTTATTAAAATTGATGTGGAGGTATTGGCATTGGACTGAGGTCCTACCTGCCGAAGGAGCAGCACTCTAAAAGTCTGTACTTCCAAATAAATCTGTAGGACTATAACCTGGTGTTGTGTGTTTTTTAACATTGTTACAAGTGAAAGCATTCATAAAAGATTTACAAGAATGTTGTTGGGATTGGAGGGTTTGAGGTAAAGGCAGAGGTTGAATAGGCTGGGCTTATGTTCTCTGGAGTGTCGGAGGCTGAGGGGTAACCTTCTAGAAATTTATAAAATCATGAGGGACATGGACAGGTAAATAGCTAAGGTCTTTTTCCCAGGGCAGGCAGGGAGTCCAAAACTAATGAGCATAGATTTAGGATGAGAGGGGGAAAGACTTAAAAGGGATCTGAGGGGTGACGTTTTCATGCAGAGGGTCATGCGTGTATGGAATGAACTGCCAGAGGAAGTGGTAGAAGTGGTTACAATTACAACATTTGAAAGGCATCTCAATGGGGACATGAATAGGAAGAATTTAGAGGGATATGGATCAAATGCTGGCAAACGGGACAAGATCAGTTTAGTACATCTAGTCGGTGCAGATGAGTTGGACTAAAGAGACTGTTTCCGTGCTCTATAACTGTACAGCTCTATGTGTACTGTATATTATTTGAAAACAAGCCAGCATTGTTTGTAACAATTTTACAACATATTACTGTGCAGTAGTGACAAGCATTGGATGGTAAAAATATGGTTCTGATATGGGATCATTTTAGTACCTTATATGGATACCATCTATTCAACAAGCATAGCTTGTATTTTTTTGTGTTTGAACAATATTTAAATATTATTCAGTGGTTGAACGAACCACAAGGGTATGGCATGAGTTCTAAGTCGGGGCTTCTAGCCTAAGTTTAATACTTTCCAGATTTGCTCAATTATTTTCAGCAGTTTCAACATTATATTTTCCGAGGTTTGACATGGTTGATTACCTATTCAATTAAGTGAGTTGAGCAGCATCTTTTAAAAGGCAATTTATATGTATACCATGGGTGTCAAAATGATAGTGGACCAACCTGTATGGTCTATGTGATTTTCATGCTTATTTTGTCTTTATTAGAACAGGATGCATTGGTCGGGTAACTAAGGGAAATATTTTAACCTGACTGATTCAGCTGCAATGAAGTACAACGCAAGGATAGGAAGATTTTCTCATCTGTAAAAATAGGTTATTTTACTTGCTATCAAAGTATTTGAGGGTTTGATTTGTTTGTGCATTGAGGGATTCATTGAAAATGCCACAAGAGGATGAAACAGCAAGGCAGATGTCGAGCCAGAACATCACAAAGTGTGCTAGTACATGAATCACAGAAGAGTAAGTATACAGGTAAGCAGGTTATTAAAAAGACACATAGAAAATTGGCATTTATTACAAGGGTAATGGAATATAAAAATAGGAATATTTTACTGCAGCTGTGCGACCAGATCTGGAATGCTATGTATGTTTAATTTCCTTATTTGAAAAGGAATAAAACATGGCTTGAAACAGGTCGGAAAAGGTTCACTCATTTCATTCCTATGTTGAGAGGTTATCCGATGAAGAAACTTTGAAGAGCTTGGGCTTGTACCTGTTTTGAGTTTAGAAAAATGACAAGTGATCTTATTGAAATCTTATTATAAATTGTGAGGGGATTTGATAGGGTGGACACGAGGAAGATGTTTCTTCTTGTGGGGGAGATAAGAACGAGAGGACACAGTTTACAAATAAGAGGCCTTCTATTTAATGTGGAGATGAGGAGATTTATTTTCCCTCAGAGGGTCAGTATGGATTTCCTTCTCCTGAAAGTAGTGGAGGCTGTATCATTGAATTATTCAAGGCTGAGTTGGATAGATTTTGATCGACAAGATGGAAGGGCTATAGGATTGAAACCATAAGACCACATGACAAGAAAGAGGTGCTGAGACCATCACCAGATTAGCCTTTATTCTACTGTATGACAGAGGTGGATAGAAGGTAGAATGGCTTAATTTTGCTCCTATGTTTCACATATTTGCACTCAGTATTTCAATCTTAATTAGATTTAACATTAGGCTCTATTCATAAAGGTACTCCGCACATTATTTTAAAGCAATAATTTCTTTTTAACAGGTCGAAAACTTTGAACCAAAGAAGAATTGTCACACATCATATTATTAGGATTAGGTTAATTTGCCTATGAATTAATATCAAAGCAGAAGTCTTGGGGCATCCAGGAGGAATGATGCTTTAAGATAATCGCCCATGGTCACCGTAAAGAAGAATTGTCCTTGTGCTTCTTTTGTATTAGATTTTTATTCACTAGAATTAGTCACCACTATCATTATCCAATTAGATGTATAACTAAACACAGCTGGTATCACGCCTGAGAAAACCCATTCCCAAAAAAATTGATGGTTCAAAAAACGATTAGAAATGTCTCCAATCTTTTTAACACAATATATATTTGAAAATGCCAAAATGGCAAGAACATGCAGTGAGATGTTGGAATTTGACTAGTAATCCAAGGGGCAGACTAATGCTCTGGGGACGCAGGCTTAAATTTGACCACAACATCTGATGGAATGTAAATCCAAATAATTAATTAACTAATCTGGAATTAAAAGCTAGGCATGAATGTTTGTCGTAAAACTCATTGTCATTAATTAATACCTTTCCTGGAAGGAAATCTGCCATCTTTGCAAAAGGGTTAGGTTAGGCCTACAGACTTATTTGTGATGCAGACCCAAGCAATGTAAATGACCCTTAAATCTGTTCTGAAATGGCATACCGAGCACTCTGTTGCACCAAATGTATCAAAATCTGGACAGCATTTGGGTTCAGATTGATAATTGGCAACAAATGTTCAGGTTACACAAGAGCCAGACAATGACCATCTCTAACAAGAGAGAATCTAACCATTTCCACTTGACAGTCAATGGTTTTTCCATCATTGAATTCCCCCACACTCAATATTCTGAAAATTAGAATTAGAGTGGTGCTGGAAAAGCACAGCAGATCAGACAGCATCAGAGGAGCAAGAAAATCAACTTTTCAGGTAGGAGCCCTTCATCAAGAATGAGGTTGGAAGCCTCGAGGGTTCAGAGATAAATGGGAGGGGGCGGGGCTGGGGAGAAGGTAGTTGGGACGAGGTCCAGGAACTGCACGTCCTCTCTAGAGTGGGAGGAGGAGTTGAAATGTTCCGTCATTAGTGGAAGTGCAGGTCATTTATTGCATCTGTTGCTCCCAATGTGGTCTCCTTTACATTGGGGAGACTGGATGCCTTCTCGCAGAGCACTTCAGGGAACATCTCTGGGATACCTGCACCGATCAACCCCACCGTCCCGTGACCAAACATTTCAACTCCCCCTCCCACTCTGCCAAGAACATGCAGGTCCTGGGTCTCCTCCACCGCCATTGCCTCACCATCCGACACCTGGAGGAAGAACGCCTCATCTTCTGCCTCGGAATCTTTCAACCCCAGGGCATCAATGTGGACTTCACCAATTTCCTCATTTCCCCTCCCCCACCTTAACCCAGTTCCAACCTTCCAGCTCAGCACCATCCTCATGACCTGTCCCACCTGTCAATCTTCCTTCCCACCTATCGGCTCCACCCTCCTCTCCAACCTATCACCTTTACCCCTTCCTCCATCCACCTATTGCACTCCCAGTTATCTTCTTCCCAGTCCCACCCCCTCCTAGTTATCTCTCCACCCCCAAGGCTTCCAGCCTCATTCCTGATGAAGAACACCTGCCCGAAACATCAATTTTCCTGCTCCTCAGATGCTGCCTGACCTGCTGTGCTTTTCCAGCACCACTCTAATCTTGACTCTAATCTCCAGCATCTGCAGTCCTCACTTTCACCATTCTAAAAGTTAGCACTGACCAGAAACTGAACTTGTTCTGCCACTTAAATAGTTTGACTACAGGAGATCAGGGGCTAGAAATCCTACAACAAATAACTCATCGCCTGACTCTCTAAAGCTTGGCCATCATCTAGAAGGCTCAATCAGGAATGTAAAGTAATACTCAGCACAGGCAGCAAGGTAGCTCAGTGGTTAGCACTGCTGCCTCACAGCACCGAGGACCTGGGTTTGATTCCACCTTCGGGCGACTGTCTGTGTGGGATTTGCACATTTGCTCCATATCTGTTTGGGTTTCTTCTGGGTGCTCTGGTTTCCTTCCACAGTCCAAAGGTGTGCAGGTTAGGTGGATCAGCCATGGGAAATATAGGGATATGGTAAGGGATTGGGTCTGAGTAGGATGGTCTTCAAAGGATCAGTGTGGATTCGATAGGCCGAATGGCCTGCTTCCACATGATAGGGATTCTGTTCTACTCACCACTTGCCTGGATGAGTGCAGCTCCAAACACTTGAGAAGCTTGACACCATCCAGGTCAATGCAGCCCACTTGATTGACACTTAAACATTTATTTCCTCTATCAGTAGTGATAATGGCAGCACTGTGTGGTAACATCTACATGATGCCCTGCAGCATCTTCCTCAGGCCCCTTCAACAGCACCTTCGAAACGGTGACCTCTATCATCTGGAAGGGCAAGGTCAGCAGATACATAGGGTCACCACAACCGTCAAGTTCCCTCCAAGCTCCACACTATTCCAACCTGGAACTGTAATGTTATTCCTTCAGTGTGGCTGGGTCAGAACCCTGGAACTCCCTCCCTAACTGCACTTCAGGCGTATCTACACATCAAGGAGTGCAGCAGTTGAAGACAATGGCACCTTCTTCAGGATGGGTGAGAAATGCTGACCCACTGAAAGATGCCCACATCCCGTGACAACTTTTTATACAGTTAGCAGGGAGATAGTTGGATTGTTCCAACTACACGTTTTGTTTACAATAATGATGTGGAGATTATCAAAATGATTGCCAGGGCAATGGAAGGTGAAGGAGGCATACTTACCTGGTGGGGATCCTGGCCCGAAGATAGCGATCCACAGCGATAGCCAGAAGGGACAGTATGGAGCTCTGAGTCAGCGTTATCAGAATGCAGGTGATAAAGAGACAGCTGTAGAATTGTGTCTTTAAGCCCAGGCTGATAGTAATGGCCACGGGAATGGCCAGAGCCCCCACGGCGATATCAGCGAGAGCCAGGGAGACGATGAAGCAGAAGGTGGTGTCCCTGAGTGCACGGTTGATCTTGACTGCCCAGCAGACCAGCACATTGCCCAGCACCGAGGCCACAGCGATCAGCACCTCGACAGCAATGTAAACCAGATCCAAATGATCCCTGGTGCTCTCCGAGGCGGACATGCTGCAGCCTGGCTCTGATCCCCTTCCCTGTCAGCCACACTTGGGTCCTCTCGGAAGGGGCTCGCTTTGGATTCAGAAACTCTTGGGGCGCTTCAAGACCTCACTTTCTCGTTGAGCAGAGCGCTCTCGGGGTTGCCTTTCCCCTTGGGGGAGATAGATCCCTGTTGGCTTTCGGCATTCCAGTCTCAACGCTTTGAGGTAAATGCAGGGCAAGTTGCAGATTCAGGCACGCTGTCCAATTCCCCGCTGTGCCCTGGGGAAATGTTGCTCTGAGTCTCTCCAAGTGAGCCTGGAGTGTGTGGGAGCACGAGTACGCCTCTCCCCTGAAACAGCAGCGGCTTCCTTTTGTGAGGTTTCTGTCAGGCTGCATCCCATCCCCTCATGTCATATGGAAGTCATCGCCTCCGGAAGGTCCATCCAATTCGACCTTTCCTGGCGGTTCTCTCTCATCTGCTCTCAGTTTTGTTTGAGATGTCAGCTCAATGGGAGGGACTTGGGGCTCTCTCTGTCTGAGTGTGTGTGTTTGAAAGTTGCTCGCTCCGTCAAAGTCCCGCACCCTCCTTCAGATTTCATTCCTCTAACGGCCAGAAACGAGCACCCGGAGAAATGTGTTTTTTCGCGAGATCTAAACCAGCCCTCATCAGCCTGCGTTTGTAAGTTGGCAGGGAGATTTTGCAAGCTACTTTTCTAAGGTATCTACAAACAATTGGAACCAAGTTACTTTTGTAAAATTATGTTTTATCTGTTGTTAATTTGGCGTCTGCTGTCACAACGCAAGTCTTTGCATTTTGTTTCGCATTTTTTAAGGACTATGCATCAGAATGGCAGCAATTCAAATAAACCAGCATTGGCATTACATCACTGAGCCGTGCAATAAATGACAGACTTCTCTCAGCAAAACGCTTACTCGTTCTATTTGTGTGTGTGTGAGGTTGGGGAGTGAATACATGTTTGTTGTTTTGAGTCTCTCTGTGTTGAAACTAATTCTAGCATAATTTTACAGAATCCTGTTCAAGACCTCAATAAATGCCCTCTGTCTATCTGCATTTATCTGCAGTATTTCCAAACGTTAAAGTAATATCGCGTTTCCTTTAATAATGTGATTTATGTTAAAAGGGAAAGGGGAACCAACCAATTGTGTGGGTCAGAACACACACAATTGGCAGAATAGCCTGATATTCTGACATGCTATGAATGTCAATGGTTAGGAGAGATTGTTGAGTCCTGTAGTTTAAATAAGCAGTTGTTAGGTTATGAGGAGATTATACAAACGAGGGTTGTATTCCCAAGAGTTCATAATGTTAAGGGCTGATTTAAATGGTAGTTTCAAGATATTAAGCATATGTTTTGTGCTGAGATGCTGAACTAAAAAGTAATCTCTAAAAGAAAACTGAAACATGAAGTGAAGCTTTGAAACGAGGAAGATGGGCTCGGGGATTTCAAGACTAGGGAGCACATTTTAAAGGTGAGAGGACAGAGATTTTAAAAAGACATGAAGGGCATTTTTTTTACACAGAGGGTGGTTCATGTGTGGAATGAACTTCCTGAGGAAGTGGTGGATGTGGATATAATTACAACATTTAAAAGACATTTGGATAAGTAAATGAGTAGGAGAGGCTTGGTGGGGTATGGGCTAGTAGCAGACAGGTGGACCTAGTTTAGTTTGAGATTATATTTGGCATGGAGTGGTTGGCATGGTCTGTTTCTGTGCTGTGTGACTCTATGACTATGGTAGCACAGTGACAAGATTACTTATCTTGTAATTCAGAGGCTCAGGCTTTTGAGTACATGGGTTCAAATTTCATCACAGTAGCGAGTAAACTGCAATTAATAAAATCTGGGTCATAAAACTCGTCTCACTAATGGAACCAATACAGCTACCATTAATTATTGTAAAGGCATCTTTGGTTCACTGATGTCCTTTAGGGACGCTAATCTGCCATTCTCACCCAATCTGATCTCCAAGTGACTCCTCACATACAGCAATGTGGCTGACTCTTAACTTTCTTCTCTGGCCACTCAAAGAACAATTCAGGATGGGCAACAAATGCCTGCCTTACCCAGTGATATCCACATCCCACCTAAAAATAATGAAATAAAAGGACTTGGCTTATCTCCATATCTGACTCAATATTGGAGGAAGGAAATTTTAAACTTCTGTTTCATCAAATAAAGACCAGTGAGTGGGGATTAAAGACAATTCTTGGGGGGGGGGGGGGGGGGGGGTTAGGGCAGGAAACCATGAAGCTACAGGAATACAAATGTAATGCAGATGAAGGAACACCCACATTTATTATTATTTAGTCAGTTAGTTATGTGGATGCATGGAAACGCAATCCAACTGCTACTGAGAGAAAAAAAAAGGCTTAATATATTGTTAAATGGTAGCTCAAGAAAGTAAACTTTACTAAAATGAGCACAATCTGACATATGAATCAATATATAATAATGATGCTAGCTAAACCTTTGAGGTAGTAAATTGAGTGAGTTCATAAAAACAACCAACAAAATAAATAAATCATGAACTGTCAGAATTGTCAAGCTGTCTCATTAAAAAACAAATTAATAAAGAGACTGATGGAACACTTTCAGGACATGGTATATTGATGATAGAAGATTCAGTGATTGATGAATTCCTGCAGAAAAATGTCCTTGTACATCAGAGTTAGCAAGTGTTTTCAATATGTGGAGATAATTAATATAAGTAAATAGGCCAACAAATTTAGCAGAATGTGTGCATTTTATTTATCAGTGCTGAAAATTCATCAACTGGCCAAGGATGTGAGAGCTAAGGATTAGCAATCTGATTCTCCAGCTTTCTTCTCTGATTAACAATTCAAGACAGCTAAGAGTGTGCCTTGCATTGATTGACATCCATCACTACCAAAGTAAACCACTTAGAAATGACAATAAGCCCGAGGATAAAAGCTGGTAGTGTATTGAGCAATTTCACGCTGATCAAAAGTCAGAGATCATTTTCTGTGTAACAGTAAATTGCAACCAGCATTAGACAGACCTTTAGAGCAATTCAATTTACAATCAAATAGTAACCACCTTAAAATCTTGAAAATATCTTCAGACTATCACTGAGAGGCTGAAGTGGAAAATCAAGTTTTGCAAACTTTGCATGAACCTACATGGATTGGATTTACTGAATGTTGCTATTCTAAATTAAATCTGGTGTAAATTAATGCTTTTAGTTGTGGGAAATTGTGCCTATTATTTTAAAATAATCATACTGGCTAAATGAATTATTTGTATATTCACAGAATGGTGGCATGTCCAGCTTAACTAATATTTATTGCCCATCCAGAATTGCCCACAGAGCAGTTAAGAGTCACTATGGGCCTGAAGTTATACGTAGGCCAGACAGATTTCCTTCCCTAAAGGGCATCAGTGAACCAGATTGGCTTTTCCTGACAATCATGATCACGATTAGACTCTTAATTCCAGATATTTTATTGAATTTAAATTCAACAATCTGCCATGGCAGGCTAAGTACACAGAATGTTACCCATGTTCCTGGATTAATAGTCAAGCAATAATACTACTAGGTCATCACCCTCCCCAAATCTTGGTCTTTGTAACCAGAGGAAGGAGGTATGCTTCAATCATACAAAACCCTGGTCAGCCCACACCTCGAGTACTGTGAGCAATTCTGGAAACTGCTACTTAGGAAAGAAATGTTGGCATAATACAGACTAAATTTGTTAGAGTGTGACTGAGTGTTCAAGTGTTACATTATGAAAAGATTACAAAACAAGGATTGTATTCCCTGGAATTTGCAAGGTTAATAAGTGATCTGATTGATGTTTCTAAGATATTAATGAAAGCAGATAGCTAGGGTCGGTTGGAAGAAACCATTTCATTCAGGAGTCTAGAATGAGAGGTCATTGTTAAATCTGGAGCCAGATTTGTTAAGAGCAAAAATATGAAATCATTTCTCAGGAAGTGTGGCAGAAGTTTGGAACTTTCTTTCATTAGAGCTAACTTATGTTGATAAATTGCTAAATTTAAAACAGAGCTTGATAGGTGGTTGTTAGCCAAGGATGTAAAGCAAAGGGATCATGATCATGATCTCCTTGATGATCTTCCTCAGTTAGCTTGTGTTGGAAACTAAAACTTTCCCTTGTAAATAGCAGTTTTTTGTGTGTACTCCTCACCACGCCCCAAACAAATTCTAGATAGTGGCAAGCCACCAACATCACAAAACTTACCTGTTTTCCTTGTTTTTTCTGTTCAATACTTGTTTTACATATTGGCCCAAATTTTGCACTCTCCTTTATGATCCTTATACTTGCTCAGAAGATTTCCGTGGGATTTTCCACTGAAATTTTAAATTCTTAGAGAGCCATAGGAGTGCTATAACCTCTCAAGGAGATAGAATGATAAAAGATAGGAGCAGCAATAGGCCATTCGAACCCTCAAGCCTAGCCAAAGGCAAGACAGTCCCATTGCATTGCAATCATGTAAGTGGGTAGGATAAGGAGGCAGGTCTTGAATACACTCGAGTCAGCACAGGGATCATGTTGCTGGGATAAATCTGATTCATACTGGGCATCCAGCCAACTGATGTGAGGAGTCAGAGTTGCTATGGCAACATGGCCTTTTACATGCATGTTGTAGCCTGCAGCTATGGATGGTGATGATAGAGACTCCAATTTCTTTACATCATTTGGATGGCCAGGAATATTTTCCACACTTACCATGCCATTTGTGTATGTGTTCTGAAGAAGGCTCATACCAGATTCCAAATATCAACTCCTTTTCTCCCTTCACAGATGCTATCAGACCTGTGGAGATTCTCCAGCAATTTCTCTTTTTATGATCAATCCCAGACTGAAGTCTGACTTGGTAGTTCATATTTTATTTTTTTTTGTGTTTTAACAATATTGTCAATCTCTGAGCATATCCACCACCCCTCCATCCCAAATTGCAGATTTGCTTTTAACATTAAAACAAAAGTTTATTAAGCAGAGGAAATAAAGATAAATAGAATATACCAAGCAATTTGCATACAGCACCAACTTAAAGATTTTGAAAAGCATAACAAAATATAATTCCAGTAGTCTGAAAAACACACCTTTTCAGATTCCAAAAGCACTTATACAAAAGCACCTCTTCAACAGTACTCACACCAGAAAAAAAATGTATTCTCTGTCACTGCTATAGGTTTAATTTAGCCTTGACTACTACTCCCATTCTGGAAAATATGATAGCGTCCTTCTAGAGCTATAATGTATCTGAGCTTAAATGTTCTTAGCTTCAAATAACCTGTTCATAGTTTTGTCCAAACACTTCTGTAAACCTTTGTCCAAACTGAAACAAAAATAATTTTTTTTGTGCCAAACTATGTTGTGTCTCCTTAAAAAAAATACAACTCCACAAGCTTCTAACTGAAATGTCTTCACTGTTTATTTTGCTTAGATGTAACCACTCCTAATATAAAGAAAAGCACATTAGTCCTGGAGATTATATCTCTATCAAGTTATTTTAAAGAAATCACCATTGTGACAGAACTATCCAAGTTAATCATTAAACCCTTCATTCATGCAGAAAAACGCATATACTACTCATTCAAAATCCAAAATCCAGCTATCGTAATAAAGCACACATCCTATATCACAAAGTGTCCTATAAAGCCATCCGAGATCTGAATGGGCTCCTTGGTACTAGTCTGTTTCATTATTCTAAGTTGGTCTAAGTTACTGATATCAAGTGGGGAAGGATATTGACACAATGTCTCTGACAGAAGAAAGGCTCAGTCTTGAAAGCAATATAGATTTATTACATACTACTCAACAGTTAGTTACATGATATTTGACATACATAATGCTGAAGTTAAAAGTATATATTACCGTTAGCTACATGACTTAGTATGAGAACAACGGCTTAGAGAAAAACGGCTAAACTTTGATAAAGGTATATGAAGAGCCCTTAGCTCCTTCCAGGAACACTCTTTTATTATCTTGTTGGGTGGAATAACTTTATGATGTCAATTAACCCTTTCAGGTACTAACTGCTTTATACAACTGGCAAGATCACAGTTAGATACCTACAGTTTTGGTCTTTTTAATTAAAAAAGGATATATTGCAACAATGTTCATTAGACTGATTTTGGGATGAGTCAAGAATCCTCTGAGAAGAAGTTGAGTCCACTGGACCTATGTTCCTGAGAGTTTATAATCATGAGATAACATCACATTGACAAATACAGTACTCTTAATGGATTGGATAGATATTTCTCCAGACTGTATTCTAAGACTGGGGGTCCTGGTTGAGAATATGGGGTCGATCATTTGAAGTTATGATAAGGAGAAAAATAATCACTCTACAGATTATGAGTCTTTGGAATTCTCTATTCCAGAGGGATATGAGTGCTCAGTTGGTGAGTATATTTAAGACTGAGATTAACTGAGGTTTAGACAGCAGGGGAGTGAAGAGAAACGGTAAGTAAACTGAGCACAGGATAGATTTTCAGAAAAGTAGCTGCCCATGAATTCCAGAGAAATTTTACAGAGATTTATTTTATTGATAGTTTAATTTGCTTTGCACAAAGGTGATCAGTTCCACATTGTCAATTCAGATTATTATCTAAATGGTAGCAGTTTAGGAAAAGATGTAATGAGACCTGGGTGTCATGGTGGAACATTCACTGAAGGTTGGCATTTAGATGCAGCAGGCAGTGAAGAAAGCTGGCCTTCAAAGTGAGGGGATTTGAGTATTGGAGTAAGGATGTCTTGCTGTAGTTAGGCAGGGGCTTTATGAGGCCACACTTTGAGTATTGTGTGCAGTTTTGGTCTCCCAGTCTGAGGAAGGGCATCCTTACTATTGAGGGAGTGTAGCAAAGGTTCACCAGACTGATTCCCAGGATGGCAGGACTGACATATGAGGAAAGGCTGGATCAACTGGGCTTGTATTCACTGGAAAGTAGAAGAATGAGGGGAAATCTCATTGAAACATACAAAATTCTAATGGGACTGGGCAGGCTAGATGTGGAAAGAATGTTCCCAATGTTGGGGAAATCCAGAACTGGGGGTCACAATTAAAGAATAAGGGGTAAGCCATTCAGAACTGAGATGAGGAAGAATTTCTTCACTCAGAGAGTTGTGAACCTGTGGAATTTTCCATCACAGAAAGCCATTGGGGCCAATTCATTAGATATATTCAAGAGGGAGTTGGATATGGCCCTTATGGCAAAAGGGATGAATGGTATGGGGAGAGAGAGAGAATGGGATACTGAAACTGCATGATCAGCCATGATCATAGTGAATGGTGGTGCAGGCTCAAAGAGCTGAATGATCTACTCCTGCACCTATTTTCTATGTTTCTATGTTCAGACTGGAAGTACAATTCAAATGTTTAAGTAGTTGATACATTTTAAAACAAGTAATGCTGGTCAATTTCACACATTTTGGATCTGGATGTAATCGTCAAGTGTTGAAATTATATATCACAGGTTATATACAGTCTAACTGGAATACGTTATGGTTTAAAGAACAGCACAGCCTTTATTAAAGTTTACCTTTTATTTGTGATAAACAAATCTATTGTGCCTCCAAATCTATTTCAGCAGTACCTCAACCCTTAGCTCTTTTCCACTGAGCTGGGTTAGATTGGGTTTATTCTCAGGATGAATATACTTCAGTTTAATACTGCTTTATAATCTGTGTGTGGCAGTGATGGGAGTGTGAGGTGAAGAGAGAATTGCACTATTCTAAGGAATCAAATGCCGCACAAGTGTATGAAAGAAACTATAGAATATAAAGCTGACTTCTCTGAAATATGAAATGTACCATAAGCACAAGCTCATACCCAAACACAGAGAAAGGAGAATGAGGCATGTGTGTAGATGAAGGTCTCATTGAAGGACTGTTTGGGTCGCTGAATCAATGTTTGGGATACTTGGTTGGTCATAATGAGTATAATGGACCTCACTATAGCCTGAGCAAAGATCTGCAAACATGCAATGGAATGCTGTACAATCTGTAATGCACACAAACCATAAAATAATCCATAGAGCTTTTGAGCAAAGAAAGACATCAAGTAGTCTGAGCAATGGCAAAACCTTTCTGGTATATTTCTGACTGCTTTGACCACCATCCCAATAGAATCTGTTCATGATCTTCCTTTATGGCTGACTTCATTTCTCCCCTACCCATTGTGAAACATAAATTCTGTGATGGTTTTCACTTCCTGTATATTGAAGAAAGTATTCGTAGATAGCTGATCTAAAAATAACATTTCTCCATGTTTGGGACTTGTCTGATGTGGGAAAAAGACTGCGAGACTTCAATGTTTTGAGATTTTACTGACGATAAATGAAGGGCTACAGCTTTTATTTGTATTGATTCACAGTTTAGCAATGACAAGAGTTGATGAATAAGAAAAGTTTTATTGCACTTACTGGAAATCTGTTGGGTTGTTGACAAGCAGACTGGCTATGTCTGTTTGTAATTTGCCTTCCTCCTCATCCTTCTGCACCTCATTCTCCGCAACTCACCATGTATTTGGTGACATAAACTGTCCCTTTATGCTGATGAGAAATTGTGACCCACAGTATAGACGTATTGTCTGTTGAATATCACAGTGACCTTGGCAGTGGAAGCACTGGTATGCCCTATCTCATTTTTTTTTAACTGTGAGTAAACTGCTCGTGGGACATCTAGGTTAAAATTACCAGACGTTTGGAGAGCTGTTTGGGTTGCTCTGTCTGAGTCCACTTGACATCTTTAGAAAGGTGGGAGGGCAAACTCTCAAAATAAATAAGATACAGCAAAACCAATGAATGCCATGCTAGCCTGACTCATGTTGTCTTCAACATGAAGAATGAATACTTTCATTTCCAAGTATTACTTCAGTTTTTTTTGCATTTATTCCTCTGAGGGTGTGGGAGGCCAAAATTCAGATTCCTAACACCAAAATAAGATTTTGATATTAAGTTCTCAGAACCTTTCAGGCAGGTCAGCCTTCCTGATGGTGAGTCATTAACATATCATGAATATTGATTAGTATCTAGCCCATTGGAATCATGTTCATTGGCGCATTCCGTTAGGCCAAAATGAGAAAAATATTTGCCTGTATATTTACATGAAATGTATACCTTGTGTGGTCCACGCAGTCAGCCCAAACAAGGCAGCCACACTGGCCTATGCAAACAAACCAAACTATGGCAGGCGTGAGGGATTCAAAACAAAAGGAGCTCAATTGGAAAGTTATTGATAAAAGTGGGAAGTTAGGGCAAGGTGCTAAATGTAAACGGTATGGCAGCCCCAGGGGTATCATACAGCCTTTGGGGCATGGAGTTAGACAACTGAGATGCAGAGGAGAGCCTCAGTGATAAGCGACTGGAGAACAAAGAAGGATGGGAGAGGCATATTGAGAGTGAGAGCACAATGGGGTCATGGATTATGCTGGTGAACGTGAAGGAACAGATACATTGAACAAGTGACAATGCAAGGCCATGGGTAGGAATTGGTGCTTTATTGGTTGGGATGAATGGGTTGCTCAAAAAGGCCAAGGGAAAACATGAATGGGGTCACATTTATTGGGGAGATTGATTTATGACAGATGGAGTTCTAAAGGAATTCTACCTGTGATCTAGATGGAATGTACTGAGTCAGTTAGAGGAGAAGGATTCTGAGTGAAGGAAAAAAAGAAAACAATTAAAAGCAACACTCATCTCTTCAGCTGGGTCAGTACAGAGTTCCTCACTGAGAAGATTAGATTAGATTCCCTACAGTGTGGAAACAGGCCCTTCAGCCCAATATGTCCACACCGACCCTCTGAAGAGTAACCCACCCAGACACATTTCCCTCTGACTAATACACCTAACACTATGGGCAATTTAGCATGGCCAATTCACCTGACCTGCACATCTTTGGACAATGGGAGGAAACCCACACAAACATGGGGAGAATGTGCAAACTCCACAGAGTCACCCAAGGCAGAAATTGAACCCAGGACCCTGGCACTGTGAGGTACCAGTGCTAACCACTGAGCCACCATGCCGCCCAGAAGGGGCAGTACAAATAGGAAGAAGCTGATATCTGGGTTCCTGCACAGCTCACACACCCAAATATGCATGAAGCAAAACGTAAACCAAAACAAACACTTTCTTGTTAGTTACACTTGTTAGTGTCACAAGTTATCCAAGATGCTTTTAAGATGCTGCTCCTTCATGCGCAGCTGGGAAAAAGCAGAATGAGTGCTTTCTCACAAGATGGATGTTGATATCCAATTCTCCTGTCAGCATAGGCACAGTCTCCTTGCTCCCCAGCAGGCTCACTGTCTGTGCCTTGCTGGGGTTGAGAAGGCGTATGTGGGGCATTTCTCTCCTCATTCCCCCACTGTCACCTCCCCCTGGTATTATGTACATTGAATGTGTTTCAACTTACGAGGTCTACCAATGCTGCATTACTTGCAACACAGTGGTATTGGTCTTCTCCTTTCCTTTAGAGTTCCATATATCATATTTCAACCAGGGTTCACAGATAAAGCATAAAATGAGTTACAATACTGATGTTGATGACTGGTGCCAAACCTAGATCGTGACTGGCTTTCACAGTGACAACCTTAAAATGCTAACTCTCACTCATCGGGGCATTAACCATTGAACAGACAATGTACTAATGTTGGCAGAATGAAGCAAATCATTGTTCCTGTTATGGCATGGGATCCATGTACTGCAATTGGGCACTGACCTCAATAGAGAATTTAATTTGGGTTGCCTTTTTAATTGGGATGGTCTCCCATTGCCACATCACGGAAACATTATATCCCTTCTCTCTCAGGCAGCCTGCAGCCTGAATTACTGCTGAAGTGAGAAGCCACTTGATGCCAGATATCTCCTGAGGTTGGTGTAGGCTATCAACAGAGGATGTGTGCTTTTCCAGGCTAGCAGTTAGCGAGATGCTGTCCTCCTGCCTACTAAATAAGGCACCAGGAATTTGGAGGTCAGGAGGTGTTAGTGGGCATCAGACCTTCTTGCCTAGAAGATCTGATGCTCTACTCACACCTGAGTGTGCAATGAACTGCAAAGAACATGCTCATCTAAGACTATGTTGTAGGCCTGGAGCCACACATGGGCCATTCCAAGTAAGAACACAGTTTCTTTCTCTAAAGGACATTAATGAAGTAGACAATCAACAATGATTTCATAGACATCATGAAACTTAATTTCAGATTTTTATTGAATTCAAATTCCAACTGGCTGGATTTGAACACATTCAGTACCTGGGTTCCTGGTTTGATAATCCAGTGACAGTATCATGAGGCCATCTCCTCGCCTAGACACAGTAAAATCCCCACCATTTCAGAATCCAAAGGAATTGTCCAGGGGATTAAGTTTGCTTCTGGGCAATTCCTCTACACCTGGAATCCTCTGAATTCTCCATTTAAATTGGAGACTTCAAGCGGTTCTGCCGAAATTACATGAAATAGTCACTCAAGAAAAATCAGTTTATTAAATACACAGTAACTCCTGTCAAACTATTCAACTGGCCCCATATTTACAGCACACACACCCAACTACCCAGATCCCTTATACTTTTCAAAGTCTGACCTTACAGTCCTGAAGTCCATGTATGCTGGGTAACTGAAAGCCCCACCCTTTTCCACACCTGAAGTCCCTGACATAGGAATCCATCCCACATCCTGCCATCACTGCCACCACCAGGCCCTGTCTAACTACCACTGCCCCCCACCCAAACAGCATACACATAGCACAACCCATATCTCACAACTGATGGTGCTATTACTGGTCCTGACAGCTGCCTTCCCCATGAATTTCTCTCATCCATCCCCTGCTTAGCCTAAACATTGCAATACTCACCAGGTCCTCTTGCCACCCTACTCCCTTCCTACTTGGCATTCTACTACCTGACACTCTACCCCAAGATCTTACACAATTCAATCTATGCTTTGAGGTTCACTCCCCGAAAATACTTGGATAGGGACTGCACAGTGGATTGGCACAGTATTGTCTGTGCTTGCCCTCTCACACACAATGAGCACTTGGTTTCAGTCAGGTCACTGGGAGCATGTAAACTTTCCAAAATGAAAAAAAAACTCTTGAACCATTGTAATCAGTATGGAATGATGATTATGGAATAGTCTCCATATATCGTTTATTTTGCTTTTAATCTGCTGTCGAGCTCAAGTAGAAGAGGAAAAATAAATAACATTGATTTAGAAAAGTATAAAGTATATGACTTCAACTGAACTGTCATGTCATATTCTGACCCTCAGTAAGGATGTCAAGATCTTGGGGAAGGTGGAGTGGAAATGTACTGGAATGGAGCCAGTGATGAGGGACTCCAATTTTAATGGAAAGACTGAAGAAACTGCAATTGTTTTTCCTTAGAACAATCTAAGGGGCATTAAGTTGTTAAGGTAAGATTTTTTAGAGTTGGTTAAATATACCGAGAAGTTTTTATAAGTACAGAAATTCACAGCAGGTTGGTAACCAGAAGATAATTGGTAAAAGACCTAGAAAGGAGATGGGGATTTTTTTTCACATACATAGTGAGAACTTACAATTTAGCATGAACTTCCTGAAGTAGTGCAGGAGGCAGTTTCAATTATAATCTTCAAAATTGAACAGATTGTTTCCAAGAGAAATTAGTTTTAGAGCCTTGGGTGTGAAATTAATTGTAAACCTCTTCCAAATGGCATTCTTTTTCATTGAACGATCTGCAGTTTGGACAGGAAGACCTGATAAAACAAGAGTAGTTTGTTATTCACATCCCTGTCTACTTCTACACTGGCAAAATCGGATTGAAAATGCTGCTCAAGGAAACTATCTCAAAGGTGTTTAATTCCTGATTTTCCAATCAAATTTGAACTAGCCTATCCTTCCATCCAAATTAATTTCAAGCACTCATTTGAGGCTGTAATCCAGTCCCGCAGGAATCCCCAGGCTGATACAGCAACTTAAAGACAAGTCTCAAACTTCTATGGAGCATGCACAGGTCTTTTTATTATTACTTGATTCAGACTATTTGACCACGTTTCTTATCTGTTTGTTATAACATTAATGACCGTGTATTAGATGCCTTTAGAAATGTGTTACTTCAAAATTGCTTTATCTGTAACCCACTTATCAACAGGTTACACATTGTCAAATATATTCACTCTGCTCGACTGTGCAATGTAACTTTGAATAGCAGAATAAATATTTTGGTAAATTTCAATAAGTAAGTTTGTTTTCAACATGTCTACGTGTACTCAATTTTTTAAAAAGTTTATACCTGAGATGCAAACATTGATGACAAAGTTAGGCTTAATAAACATTCCAAGAAGACACTGTGAACCATTTTCTTCAACCATTGCAATCTGTCTGGTATGGGTACACTTACAACATTGTTAGGAAGGGAGATCCAGAAGTTTTATCTAGCGACATTGAAGGAATAGCAATGTATTTACAAATCAGTTGGAAATGTCACTTGGAGAAGAACTTGCAGGTATTGGCATGCCAATCCATTTGGTTTTCTTGTCCTTCCAGATGGCATAGGTCACGTAATTTGAAGGTTATGTCAAAGGGGCCTGAGCCAGTTTGTTGAAAAGAATCTTGTAGATGGTACACACTGCTGACACATTGCATTGGCTATAGAGGAAGTGAATGCTTAAGGTGTTGTTAAAAAAAAAGACTTTTTGTCCTGTTTTTGAGTTTCTTCAGTGTTTTTGGATCTGTGAACATTCAGGCAAAAGGGAGTATTCCATCAAACTCCTGAAGTAATATTTAGAGAATTGAAGGCAGGAAGCCTTTAGGATCTACAAAAAGAAGAAAGAGTAAGGAGCAAAGTGTACCTCAGTGCAAATAATAATGACCTTGTCATTGGGTGGAGGATTAACCAGCAATAAACCCACTTTGTCCCTTCTGATAAGATCTGTGACCTGCATTGGTCACTGTAGCCTGTTAGTCGCTCCAATATCTGATACCATGCATCAGAGATAGCTACATCGATAACCGTTTAGCACAAGGTAGCATGTAGCATGCAGTCCCTTATCATTTTGTAAATGTTGTTGGGGAGGATTTAAACTAGATCAGTAGAAGAATGGGAACCGAAGAGAAAGTGTAGATTCAAGGGAAGCAAATCAAGTAAAAGGAAGTTGTAGAGCTGTAAACAAAAATTGGGACAACAAAACAATGGGAAGAGTAAAATAGTATCAAAATGGGCAATCATGTTAAAAAGGCTGAATCACAGGCACTGTATCTGAAAGCATGCAGCATTCATAAAAAAAGGTTGATGATTTCAATGTGCAAATTGAAGTAAATATATATGATTTAATTGCCAAAAAGAGGCACAGTTACAGGGTGATCAAGATTGGGAACGGAATATATGTCTTATTCTATATTGAGGAAAGATAGAGAAAAAGGATAAGGAGATGGAGTAGCACTGTTATTAAGGGATAACTTCAGTGCATTAGTCAGAAACTATCTTCAATCAAAGGAGCAAGATGCAGAATCAGTTTGAATAAAATTAAGAAACAGTTAAAGGAAGCATATGCAAGCTTTTGCACCAATTCAGGATATTAGAAATTTATGTAACACAGATAGCACAGTAATAATAGGAAACTTTCATTAACACCTAAACTGTGTTAACAAAGTCAGCACAACTGCTGTGCAGGATCGATTCCTGGAATGTGTAAAAGATAGGTTTCTGGAACAGTATCTTCGGAGCCTACCAGGAATCCAGCTATTTTAGATTTGGTGGTATATAATGTGATAAAGTGAATCAATAAACTTGCAAGAAGAGAGCCTTGGGAAAAAGTGGCCATAATATGATAGAATTGTATATGAAATCTGAATGCAACACAGTTCATTCTGAAACTAGGGTCTTAAATCTGAGCAAAGGAAATTATGAGGGATATGTTGGCTAGTATGAACTCAGGAAATGCACGAAAACACTTGATGGTCAGCAGGCAATGACTAATATTTAATGAAATGCTACAAGGCTTTTAACCAAAATACACTACTCTAGGATACAAACCATAGTTCACAAAAGAAGTTAAACTTTGATTAAATACATGGCTGATAAGAATGCCCACATTGCAATGATAAGCTTGACAAGCTGTCTGACTTTGTGTCTACACTGATCGGCAATACAACAGCCCTATGAGGCTGATCTCTGGCAGAGAGGGCAGGATTCAAAAAGGCAAAGAATTGCAAGGTAAGGATGCCATGAACATACAGATAGACTCAGAGTGAGTGACTGCTATGACAGTGAGCAAATTGCCCTGAATGCAGTTAGTCCATTTCACGTGTCCTTTAGTGTACAGTGTCCTTGATATAGCATTCAATTAATAGTTTTCAGTGTAGTATTAAAGCACAGAAATGTCCTATAAATGGATCAGAAGTGTGCCATGAGGGTTCTTACAGGCTGACACATGTCAAATGCCAATGTCCATGGACATAGGTGGCTGGTGCCCATCGAGCCTGCCCTGAGATGTTGGTGCCCAATGTCCCAGCATGGAGTTCCATTAGAGCAAACGGTGAGCTGAAGCTGCCAGGCATCCACTCTGACTTCCATATTGAGAATTCTCAATGTCTAGCTTGTTTGGCATGTTTACCAACATAAAAAGCTGACTGAACTGCGAGTTGAACTAATGAGATGAGCTGAGTGGCTAATACTGTATATCTTGGGATGGTACAGTGGCTCAGTGGTTAGCACTGCTGTCTTGCAATGTCAGAGACCTGGGTTCAATTCCAGCCTCAGGTGACTGTGCGTGTGGAGTTTGTACATTCCCCCCATGTCTGTCCGGGTTTCCTTCGGGAGCTCCGGTTTCCTCCCACAGTCCAAAGATGTGCAGGTTAGGTGAATTGGCCATGTCAAATTGTGCATAGTGTTCAGGGATATGTAGGTTAGGTGAGTTAGTTAAGGGAAATTTAGAGTACTAGGATAGATATATTTTGATAAGAAAGGGAAAATTGGACAAATCAGCATAGATTCATGAAAGGAAAATCCTGCTTGATCAATAGGACATAATGATCTCTACGGAACTCCACTTGTAACTGGGCTCCAGGCTGATGAGACCTCACCAAAAGTATTGTGTAGATTTTGTCTTTTTTTCCAAGCAAGAATATACTTGCCATAGTGGGAGTGCATAGTATTATGGACCAGGCCAGACCCACTGAAAGCATTTCAAGAAGGTAGCCCAGACCTTAACTTTTCTAGTTGCTTTAAGCAGATGTAAGATGAATGTTCCAGGAGCAATATAGCTGATCAAACCACTTGGTTTTAAACAAAACGGAATTTATTTTCACACAAACAAAAGAAAACCGAATTTAGAAAAAGTACTTGAAAACCCCCCATCCAACACAAAAAGTCAACTTAACAAAGAGCTGATATGTTTTTCCTGCAAAAATCCATAAACACACCCTTTGGCAAAAAGGTAAATTCAAACACAGGTTTTTACAGGAGAGAGATGTCAGAGAGAGAGAGAGAGAGAGAGGATCAGCATGGAGTTGTTTCTTTGGGTCCCAAGATAAAACTAAAACTAGACTAGAAAAATCCCTGAACTGGGAGAACTGGCTACTCCCCTTTCATTATGCAACTTTTTTTTAAAAAACAAATCTAAAAGCTTTTCCAAGTCGATATTTCCAGACATATCAGAACATCTGCCTTTACAACCCCTCTCAAAAAAAGCAAAGGCAAAATAACCTTGTTAAAGGGGCAGCGTCATCATAATAGGAAGTTCAACAAATGAATTAAAAGCAAATATTACAGATGCAGGAAATCTGAAATAAGACAAGAAATACTCGTGAAACTCAGCAGATCTAGCAGCATTTATGGAGAGAAAAATAGAGTCCACATTTTGAGTTTAATATGACTCTTTTTCAGTGGTTGGGCGGCATGGTGGCACAGTGGTTGGGCGACATGGTGGCACAGTGGTTGGGTGGCACAGTGGCACAGTGGTTAGCACTGCTGCCTCACAGTGCCAGAGACCCAGGTTCAATTCCCGCCTCAGATGGCTGACTGTGTGGAGTCTGCACATTCTCTCCATGTCTGCATGGGTTTCCTCCGGGTGCTCCGGTTTCCTCCCACAGTCCAAAGTTGTGCAGGTTAGGTGAATTGGCCATGCTAAATTGCCCGTAGTGTTAGGTGAAGGGGTAAATGTAGGGGAATGGGTCTGGGTCGGTATAGACTTGTTGGGCTGAAGGGCCTGTTTCCATGCTGTAACTAATCTTTTCTAAATCTAAAAATTCCTAGGAAAGCAGGATTGTTTTATAAGGATAATTGTGGAGACTGGATCTGTATTCTCTCGAGTTTCAAATAGAGGTGATCTCATTTACACTAGCAACATTTTTACAAGGTTAGACAGGGTGGATCTAGATAGGATGATTGCCCTGGCTGGTGACTCTAGAACCAGGGAATATGTTTTCACAGTAAGGGGCAGCTCAGTTAAGACTGAGAAGAGGAAGAATTTCTCCACTCAGAGAAAATCTCTAGCACAGAGTGCTGTGGAAGCGCAATCATTAAGCAGATTCAAGACAAAGATTGGCAGGTTTCTGGCAATGAATAATTTTAAGGGATATAAGAACAGTGTGGGGAAATGGCACTACAGAAAAGATGAGCGTTGACTTAGAATGATGGGGCAGGCTTGAAGAGCTGAATGAATGACTCCTGTTCTTATGTTCTGAGAATCTCAAAGATACTCAATTAAAAATGTTATACTGCTCTTTTTTGTTCCTGTCTCCTAAAGTTCATTGTCCCTTTAACACGGCTGCATCTTTTAAAATTTGAGTTGTGGGTGAACATCTTGTCTTCACATTTCCTGGTTTAAAGCTCCTGCTGAATGTACCGCTGAACAAGATGCACTGCTGAACATCTGCCCCAATATATTTAATGCCATGATTTGAATATTACTAAAGCATGGAAAGATCACTTTTATACAACTTAAGTGAATAATCCACTCTGTATGAAAACAGTCAATGGTTAAATTGGAAATTGTCCAGCAGAATTCAGACATATTCCTTAAAACCTCTTGACTCAACCCTTCAAATTTTCATACAACAAAAAAACTGTAACAGCTAATATCAGTGGACAGAAATGGAACAAAAAATGCAAGACGTCTAATCAATAGTGGATTGTTTGAAAAACATTATAAGTGTAATTGCTGGCAAGGAAGTTGCATGTTTTACACGGAAAACAGCTAACGGAACTCTACAATGTGGTTGAACTTACTGTTCATTTCTGTTCTATTTCAATGTTGTATAATGCCATATGCAGTGTTACTCAAAGCAGGTAAAAACAATGACTGCAGATGCTGGAAACCAGATTCTGGATTAGTGGTGCTGGAAGAGCACAGCAGTTCAGGCAGCATCCAAGGAGCAGCGAAATCGACATTTCGGGCAAAAGCCCTTATACCTGTGACCAGTTCATTTCCAATGCTCCAAGAGCTTACTTGGTGTCTGCTTGTTTCCTATTATTTGATTGTTCTGTTTAACACTTGGAAATGTGGAAAGGATCAATTTTAATGTTTCTGCCTCATGGGTGGAAGAAAAATCATAATCATGTGATGTATGTCATCGCTACTCAACCAGCCTTCAAATACTGGGAGTGAAGCGCTGACCAGAGCATTCAATCTTCAAGGAGAGCCAAGTTATGATTTTGACCCCGTACCCTTTCCATCAACAAGCTCACTTACTTTCACATCAAAACAACACTCATCTCCATCTCTACCTCAGCAGTTTTGCTGCTTAAACCTTCACTCATGCCTTTGTTACTCCTAGATTTGATTATTTCAATGAACTTCTGTGAAGTTCTGTGAGGTCACCTGGCATGATGTAATGTGGTATGCTGATTTATCTCCTGAAATATAAGGATGGTTCATGTAGGATTGAAAAATTCAATGAATTTTTAATACACCGTCTAATATTTACACATGTACATTACAGTCACAGGAACTTGGTGTCTGGGCTCAAGCTAAGCATTTGAGTGATACTGTACCATGCTTCCCTTAGTGATTCATGCTGCAGGAGGACACAGTCAGTAAGATGAAGAATGCAAGCTTTAAGCCATTGGGACTCACTTCATGATACATTGATAAGGTTGTGACTACATCCCTTGAAGATATATAGCTCATCTTCTGTGAGATAACATGACAGTACTCTCCATAATTTCAAGATCATCCCAAATTCTACTGGCTACATCTTAAGTCATATTAAGCCTCACTTAGCCATCAACACTGGGCTTACTGACCAATATTTGGCAGCTTGTCTGGCAATTTTAAAGTTTTCATCCGCATTTTCCAATTCCTCCATGGCCTCAGTCCCTGCTTTTCTGGAATCCGGAACAGCCCTAAAGCGTTCTGGGAAATCTATATTTCTCTTAATCTAGTCTTTGCACATTCCTGATTTCAATAGTACCACCATTGGTAGCTATGTCCTCAACTTCTAAGATACTAAGCACTGGAATTCCCTCTCTTTCCTCTCTCCTACATTTCAGATGCTCCTCTGAATTTATTTCCAAACAAACTTTGTTCACCTGTCCTCGTATCTCCTTATGGGGTTCAATGTCAGATTTTGTCTGGTAACACTTCTTTGAAGTCCTGAGAGAAGTTAAAGATGCTATGTAATATAAGTTGTTGTTGAATGAAAACATTATTAATATAATTTCTAGGGCAAACTTTCCAGACTTGTGTAATTATTTAAGGAGAACCCAGCATGTAGAACTATGTGAAACTTGTAATGTATGTGAGGTCAGGTCTGCTTGCCATTGATTCAGACAATCCAGATTATTTTTTAAATTAGTGATGATAAAAACTTGTAAAATGAATTCAGTCAGAAGTGGAGTGACTGAAATTTGGACAATTTTGGTTCTTAGAGAATATTTGGTTAGTTTTCAGCAGGACAATTTTATTGCACGGGCCGTAAGATGTTCACTTCTACACATTAAATAATAATAGTTGCATCTGGAATCAACCATTCCCTGTGGGATTTACATATCAACCTATTGCCAAAAATAACGGCCAAATTCATTGTCCTTTCAAGGAAGAAAATTGATGAGAGCAAAAACCAGGTCTGGTAATGTCAATGAAATTTGGATGTTAATGAGGAGACTGAACCAACAAGAGTCCTGTTCTTGGCAATAGAGTTGGAGTAGACATTAATGATGGGATGTTGAATGGGTAATTTTGGGTGTATTCGTCATAACAGGGTGGGAACACATCCAAAAACAGATGAAGTGTACGGTGACAGGGATAATTTAAAATCAACGGCAAGGTATTTATATCAGAGTTTGTTCAGACTAATTATCCATTTGAACAAAGAGCTTCCAAATAAGGAAAAGGTTTACCAGGACCTTTGCTTTATAACAAATTTCACCAAATAACCATTTAAGGATTTTGATGAGGTGACAGAATTTGATAAATGAGATTAATGTTTCAGAATGATAGTATTCTCTCTTTTGCAAAAATTGTCATATGAACTTTCACAGAAATGATTCAAAGGTTGCCCCAGAGCTGTTGAGTCATTCATCTATCTAAAGTTTGGTAAGAAGTAAAGTTAAAACTTTTCTGAGTAATTTTATGTAGATTATTTTTAGTATTTTCTGTCATACATTATTTTATTCACAGCTTTTTTTATTGAGGTCACAGCTTCTTAGTGAAATTGTAGGCAATGATAAAATGATCTGCATGGAGTAGAGCAAGAAAAAAAAAATCAGTATTCATTTATAAAGAATGAGCAGTGAATTCAAGTCATGACCCAATCCAATTTATCTAAATTTATATAGAATGAGAATTAGGATTCTAATTAGCATTATTGTCACATACATTCAAACGAGTGCAGTGAAAAGTTTACAAGTTGCCACTTGCAGTGACATTTAGATACAAAGGTATCTAGATAGAGATTCGTAAATACAAATTCCTGGGGGAAAACAATTAGAAAAATAAAGAAATAAGAAGTTCAGAAGAACAGTCCTTCTAACCCAGTCCACTCCAGCACCCAATCAACAGCTGACACTGGTGTTGACTTCAGACTGCGCCAGGCTTCACTTTGAGCCTCTCAAGGCAGGAATACTGCTTTGGAATAATCTCAAGACCAAAGGTCCATGCTGAGGCCATGCCAGACCACTGAGAAGCTGTCACACAAATTCACCAAGAAATTGTCATGCTGGGCTACCGAGAGACCACCATGCTGGGCCACCGAGAGACCACCATGCTGAGCTACCGAGACACCACCATGCTGGGCCACCGAGAGACCACCATGCTGGGGTACCGAGAGACCACCATGCTGGGCCACCGAGAGACCACCATGCTGGGCTACCAAGAGACCACCATGCTGGTCTACCAAGAGACCACCATGCTGGGCCACCGAGAGACCACCATGCTGGGCCACTGAGAGACCGCCATGCTGGGCTACCAAGAGACCACCATGCTGGTCTACCAAGACACCACCATGCTGGGGCACTGAGAGACCACCATGCTGGGCCACCAAGAGACCACTATGCTGGGCCACTGAGAGACCGCCATTCTGGGCCACCAAGAGACCACTATGCTGGGCCACTGAGAGACCGCAATTCTGGGCTACCAAGAGACCACCACCCTGGGCCACTGAGAGACCGCTATTCTGGGCTACCAAGAGACCACCATGCTGGTCCACTGAGAGACCACCATGCTGGGCCACTGAGAGACGGCCACTCTGGGCCACTGAGAGACCGTCACTCTGGGCCACCGAGAGACCACCATGCTGGGCCACTGAGAGACCGCCATGATGGGCCACTGAGAGACCACCATGCTGGGCTACCGAGAGACTGTCATGCTCAGCCACCGAGAGACTGACATGCTGGGCCACTGAGAGACTACCACTTTAGGCCACCGAAAGACCACCATGCTGGGCCACCGAGAGACTGACACGCTGGGCCACTGAGAGATTGCCACTCTGGGCCACCGAGTGACTGCCATTCTGGGCCACCAAGAGACCGCCATGCTGGGCCACTAACAAAGTGCCACTCTTGGCCACTAACAGAATGCTATGCTGGCTCACTGAGAGATTGCCATGCTGAGCCGTCAAGAGACAGCCATCTGGGCCAGGAAGCTGCCTTGCTGGGTCACTGGGAGATTACCATGCTAGGCTATCAACAAGCCACCACGCCAATCAACCGAAAGAGACCACCATGTTGAGCCAGGAAACTGGCATTCTGGGCCACTAGTAGACCACAACATCAAGCCACCAAGAGACTGCCATGCCGGTCCGTGAGACTGCCACACCAGGCCAAGGGGCTCCCATACCAGGTCAGGAGACCACCAGACCAGGCAGAGAAGCCACTAGGCCGAGCCAAGCGATCACCACGCTGGATCCATCATGAGGCCTAGAGTCTGAGTCCATGCTGAGGTCAGGAGTTCAGCTAATCACCAAGAAGAAGGAGAAAGAAAACACAAAAGAGAAGTAAAGAGGGAGAAGACATCCGACTACCTAGTTTAGAATTCCATTTTACTAGGCAGTAAATATGCTCCAGACTGTAGCAGACAACATCTGAAAGGGGAAATATGTCAGAACCACAAAAGAAGTCAACTTACCATACAAACCTTATAGAAATATGTGCAGATTAATCAAAATGCCTTTCTGAACTCCAGTCTTTCTGGCAAAAACCAGCCTTTGCATTCTGTAAAAATAGAATGTGCCAGCATCTGTTTGCACAGTATGACTCTTTCCAAACTGAGTGACATTCCTGCCAGTTTCACTTCCAAGTCTATAAATCTGAAAAGTTATCTTTGCAACTCCAGATTGCAGAGAGTTGGAAATTCTTTTCTATTGTGCGTGCCAATGGTCTGATCAATATTCAGTATTGGTCAAAAAATCAGTCCGAAGGTACATGTTTTGCTCAGTTGAATAAATTAGAAAACAAAAAGCATGTTGCTTTAAAACTATTTACACCACATATCCCTTACAGTATTGGTGACTATTCAATTCATACAAAGAAATTGACTATCTTGACACAAAGAACCAGAATGTGATCAGATGTCTAAGGACATAGGCTTGTTTAAATGTACATCTAATGGGTAGCACTTCTTGATTTTAACAAACATTTAAAATTTTCCTTGTCCTTGTAATTTTTAAATATGTTCAAACTCTTTCAGCCATCAGAGAGACATAAGCTCGAGAGATTTCAATCCTCCATGGGTGGCACGGTGGCACAGTGAGTAGCACTGCTGCCGCACAGCGCCAGAGACCCGGGTTCAATTCCCACCTCAGGCGACTGACTGTGTGGAGTTTGCACGTTCTCCCCGTGTCTGAGTGGGTTTCCTCCAGGTGCTCCAGTTTCCTCCCACCATCCAAAGATGTGCAGGGTCAGGTGAATTGGCCATACTAAATTGCCTGTAGTGTAAGGTAAGGGGTAAATGTAGGGGTATGGGTGGGTTTCGCTTCGGCGGGTCGGTGTGGACTTGTTGGGCCGAAGGGCCTGTTTCCACACTGTAATCTAATCTAAATCTAAAAATAAATATGTTAACATTCCTATATGATTCAGTTATGTAAAGGTGTGAATGTCGCAGCAAGACATTTATCTTTCTCTCCCTGGAAGGGATACCTAAGAATGTAAAAGCTAGTACTCATTTTCCATGCACTCATTTATAAATTTGTTTGGTATCGAATGGCATAAACTTGAGTTATAGATTCGTAATTGTCGGTCCAACTGTTTTCCAATGATAGTCGAATGTGAGTACTCAGTTGGTAACAGCTGACAATTCTTTTTCTTCTTTTTTTCTTCTTTTCAGAACCTCTGACACTCTAGTTTATCTTTCTTGCTTAATTTTGCCCAGCACCCATGGTGTGTGCGTGCAGCCACTGGTCATCAGTGTCCCTATTCCAGCCACTGGCCATCAGTGTCTCCATTCTGGCCACTGGTCACTGGTGTCCCTGTTCCAGCCACTGGTCATCAGTATCCCCATTCCAGCCACTGGCCATCAGTTTCTCCATTCTGGCCACTGGTCACTAGTGTCCCTGTTCCAGCTGCTGGTCATCAGTGTCCCCATTCCCACTGTGAGACACAGTGAAAGACACAAGGTGCACGAATCTTTATTTGATTTCCACCACCCGGAAGAGAGGAAGCACCAAAGTGGTCAGTGACAAGCAGTGCCCTTCACATCAAAAGGCAGTGCTGCATGATCAAACAGTGAAGGGAGGGCAGAGATTAAATCAAAATAGAGATGGAGGGGGAAATAATACATTCCACTCCCTGCAGTGGCCATCTCTCCCTGAACAGCACAAGGGTGTCGGTGGACACCCTTTTCCAGAGACATCTGGGCTCTAACGTATCTGCGGAAGAGGGGCAGGCAGTCGGCCCTAGCGACACTCTCCACGGCCTGCTGCCTGGACTTATTTATGGCCAGTTTGGCCAGGCCCAGGAGCAGGCACACGAGGAGGTCCTCTGACCTACACTGACATTATTCAGTAAGATGGTGGCAGAATAGGACTCTGCAGCCAGAGCTCTTTGCTCCACCCGGAACAGGGACAGTGATGACCAGTGGCTGGAATGGGGACACTGATTACCAGCAGCCAGAATGGGAACACTGATGACCAGCAGCTGGAATGGGGACACAGATCACCAGCGGCCGGAGTGGGGACACTGATGACCAGCAGCTGGAACAGGGACACCAGTGACCAGTGGCCAGAATGGGAACACTGATGGCCAGCAGCCAGAACAGGGACACTGATGACCAGCAGCTGGAACGGAGACACGGATGACCAGTGGCTGGAATGGTGACACTGATGACAAATGGCTGGAATGGAGACACTGATGACCAGTGGCTGGAATAGGGACACTGATGACCAGCAGCTGGAATGGAGATACGGATGACCAGTGGCTGGAATAGGAAACTGATGGCCAGTGGCTGGAATGGGGACACAGATCACCAGCGGCCGGAGTGGGGACACTGATGACCAGCAGCTGGAACAGGGACACCAGTGACCAGTAGCCGGAATGGGAACACTGATGGCCAGCAGCCAGAACATGGACATTGATGACCAGCAGCTGGAATGGAGATACTGATGACCAGTGGCAGGAATGGAGTCACTGATGACCAGTGGCTGGAACAGGGACACTGATGACCAGTGGCTGGAATGGAGACACTGATATCCAATGGCTGGAATGGAGACACTGATGACCAGTGGCTGGAATGGAGACACTGATGGCCAGCAGCCAGAACAGGGACACTGATGACCAGCAGCTGGAATGGAGACACGGATGACCAGTGGCCGAAATGGGGACACTGATGACCAGCTTCTGGAATGGAGACACGGATGACCAGTGGCTGGAATGGGGACACTGATGGCCAGCAGCCAGAACAGGGACACTGATGACCAGTGGCTGGTATGGGGACACTGATGACCAGTGGCTGAAACAGGGACACTGATGACCAGCTTCTGGAATGGAGACACGGATGACCAGTGGCTGGAATGGGGACACTGATGACCAGCTTCTGGAATGGAGACATGGATGACCAGTGGCTGGAATGGAAACACTGATGACCAGTGGCTGGAATAGGAAACTGATGATGAGTGGCTGGAATGGAGACACTGATATCCAGTGGCTGGAATGGAGACACTGATGGCCTGCAGCCAGAACAGGGACACTGATGACCAGCTTCTGGAATGGAGACACGGATGACCAGTGGCTGGAATGGGGACACTGATGACCAGCTTCTGGAATGGAGACACGGATGACCAGTGGCTGGAATGGAAACACTGATGACCAGTGGCTGGAATAGGAAACTGATGATGAGTGGCTGGAATGGAGACACTGATGACCAGTGGCTGGAATGGAGACACTGATGGCCAGCAGCCAGAACAGGGACACTGATGACCAGTGGCTGGTATGGGGACACTGATGACCAGTGGCTGAAACAGGGACACCAGTGACCAATGGCCGGAATGGAGACACTGATGACCAGTGGCCCGAATGGAGACACTGATGCCCAGTAACTGGAACAGGGACACTGATGACCAGTGGCCGGAATGGGGACACTAATGGCCAGTGGCCGGAACAGGAATACTGATTACCAGTGACCGGAATGGGGACACTGATGACCAGCGGCTGGAACAGGGACACCAGTGGCCAGTGGCTGGAATGTGGACACTGATGACCAGTGGCTGGAACAGGGACACTGATGACCAGTGGCCAGAACAGGGACACTGATGACCAGTATCTGGAACAGGGACACCAGTGACCAGTGGCCAGAATGGGGAAACCGATGGGCAGTGGCTGGAATGAGGACACGGATGACCAGTGGCTGGAACAGAGACACCAGTGACCAGTGGCTGGAATGGGGACACTGATGACCAGTGGCTGGAATGGAGACACTGATGTCCAGATGCCGGAATGGGGATACTGATGAACAGTGGCTGGAATGGAAACACTTATGACCAGCAACTGGAACAGGGACACCAGTGATCAGTGGCCAGAATGGGGACACCGATGGCCAGTGGCCAGAACAGGGACACTGATGACCAGCGGCTGGAACAGCGACACTGGTGACCAGTGGTTGGAATGCGGATACTGATGACCAGTGGCCGGAATGGAGACACCGATGGCCAGCAGCCAGAACAGGGACACTGATCACCAGTGGCCAGAATGGGGACACTGATGGCCAGTGGCCGGAACAGGGACACTGATGACCAGTGGCCAGAATGGGGATACTGATGACCAATGGCCGGAATGGAGACACTGATGACCAGTAACTGGAACAGGGACACTGATGACCAGTGGCCAGAATAGGGACACTGATGGCCAGTGGCCAGAACATGGACACAGATGACCAGTGACCAGAATGGGGACACTTTTGACCAGCGGCTGGAACAGGGACACCAGTGACCAGTGGCCAGAATGGGGACACTGATGACTAGTGGCCGGAACAGGGACACTGATGACCAGTGGCCGGATTGGAGACACTGATGACCAGTAACTGGAAAAGGGACACCAGTGACCAGTGGCTGGAATGGGGATACTGATGGCCAGTGGCTGGAACAGGGTCACTGATGACCAGTGGCCGGAATGGGGACACTGATGACCAGTAGCTGGAACAGTGACACCAGTGACCAGTGGCCAGAATGGGGAGACCGATGGGCAGTGGACGGAACAGGGACACTGATGACCAGTGGCTGGAATGCGAACACTGATGACCAGTGGCTGGAACAGGGACACCAGTGACTGGTGGCCAGAATGGGGACACTGATGACCAGTGGCCAGAATGGGGATACTGATGACCAGTGACTGGCATGGAGACACTGATGACCAGTAACTGGAACAGGGACACCAGTGACCAGTGGCCAGAATGGGGACACCGATGGCCAGTGGCTGGAACAGGGACACTGATGACGAGTGGCCAGAATGGGGACACTGATAACCAGCGGCTGGTACAGGGACATTGGTGACCAGTGGTTGGAATGGGGATACTGATGACCAGTGGCCGGAATGGAGACACTGATGGTCAGCAGCCAGAACAGGGACACTGATGACCAGTGGCTGGAATGGGGACACTGATGACCAGGGGCCAGAACAGGGACACTGATGACCGGGGGCCAGAATGGGCGAGCAAAGACAGTGACCCCGGTAGGGAACGTGTGGAGGCTTCCTGCATTGGTATGCTGCTGAGAGATTTTGGAGAGAGACTGTTATGTTTTTCTTTTTAACTTTGCTTCTTGTGTTTCTGTCCTATGGTTATAGCGTGTTGTAGTTATGGTTATGGTGTGGAGAGCTGTAATGTAACTTGTTTATCTTCATTTCTCTATTCTGTAACTAAGGATAGAACTGAGGTACCTTTGTATCTATGATGGTGCTGTAAGTGGTGATTTATAAACTTTTCAATCATTTGAGAACATATGACAATAAAGATAATTCAATGCAATCAATTCAATTTATTTACTCAGCAGTAACTTGTGAGGCAAAAGGTTGTTCGTTCATGCTTCACTCCAGACACTTGAATGAAAACTCAACACTAACACTTTAGTTCTCACTGCAAATTTGAAATGCCATCTTTTGCATGAAATATTAAGCCAAGCTTCCATCTGGCTTCATGGTGTAAAATATCTCATCTGCTGAAAATGTGTGCTGGAAAAGCGCAGCAGGTCAGGCAGCATCCAAGGAACAGGAGAATCGACGTTTTGGGCATAAGCCCTTCTTCAGGAATGAGGAAAGTGTGTCCAGCAGGCTAAGATAAAAGGTAGGGAGGGGGGACTTGGGGGACGGGCGTGGGAAATGCGATAGGTGGAAGGAGGTCAAGGGTTTCCCCAATATAGAGGAGGCCACACCGGCTGCAGCGGATGCAGTAGATGATGTGGGTGGAGGTGCAGGTGAATCTGTGGCGGATATGGAAGTTTCCTTTGGGGCCTTGGAGAGAAGTGAGGGGGGAGGTGTGGGCGCAAGTGTTGCACCTCCTGCGGTTGCAAGGGAAGGTGCCGGGAGTGGTGGTTGGGTCGGTGGGGGGTGTGGATCTGACAAGGGAGTCGCGGAGGTAGTGGTCTCTACGGAAAGCTGATAGGGGAGGGGAGGGAAATATATCCTTGGTGCTGGGTCTGTTTGGAGGTGGCGGAAGTGACGGCGGATGATGCGCTGTACATGGGGATTGGTGGGGTGGTAGGTGGGGACCAGTGGGGTTCTGTCCTGGTGGCGGTTGGAGGGGCGGGGCTCAAGGGCGGAGGAGCGGGAAGTGGAAGAGATGCGGTGGAGGGCATCGTCGATCACGTCTGAGGGGAAATTGCGGTCCTTGAAGAAGGAGGCCATCTGGGTAGTACGTTTTTCGAACTGGTCCTCCTGGAAGCAGATGCGGCGGAGATGAAAGAATTGGGAGAATGTGATGGCGTTTTTACAGGGGGCAGGGTGGAAGGAGGTGTAGTCTCGGCAGCTGTGGGAGTCGGTCGGTTTGTCGTAGATGTCCCTGTTGATTCGGTCGCCCGAGATAGAAATAGAAATGTCTAGGAAGGGGAGGGTGGAATCTGAGACGGTCCAGGTGAATTTGAGGTCGGGCTGGAAGGTGTTGTTGAAGTGGATGAACTGTTCAACCTCCTCATGGGAGCACGAGGCGGCGCCGATACAGTCATCGATGTAGCGGAGGAAAAGGTGGGCGGTGGAGCCAGTGTAGCTGCGGAAGATGGACTGTTCCAAATATCCTACGAAGAGGCAGGCATAGCTGGGGCCCATGCGGGTGCCCATGGCTACTCCTTTGGTTTGGAGGAAGTGGGAGGATTGGAAAGAGAAGTTGTTCAGGGTGAGGACCAGTTCAGTCAGTCGATGGAGGGTGTCAGTGGAAGGGTATTGGTTGGTATGGCGGGAAAGGAAGAAGCAGAGGGCTTTGAGTCCTTCATGATGGGGGATGGAGGTGTACAGGGACTGGATGTCCATGGTGAAGATAAGGCGTTGGGGAGCTGGGAAGCGAAAATCATGGAGGAGGTGGAGGGCGTGGGTGGTGTCCCGAACGTAGGTGGGGAGTTCTTGGACAAGGGGGGACAGGACCGTCTCCTCGTAAAATATCTCATGGCAATATTACAAAGGAAAAGAGAGTTCTTCCTCGCTTTGTGACCAACATTTAACACTCAACCAACCAGAAGAAAGGGATTAATTATCCATTATCACAGTATTGTTTGTCCAGTTGTGATTTGTAAACTTGACTGTGTTTCTTTCATGATCACATTTAAAAAGGTATTTACTGGATGTAAAAGATTTTAGAATATTGCAATGTCATGACATATGTTCCATAATTTTTTATTCTATATGTCCAGGATGAAATATGCGCTGCCCTGAGCTTAGTATAAATTACTCAATTATTACTCAAGTACAAGTTTCCTCTAGTCTCAATCACAGCAGAATTTTGAGATACTCGACCCAAGAAAATTAAGAGGTAACCTTCAGATATTTTAGATGCCTGGAGAGTATTGTGAATTTGTAGTTGACAATGTTAACTAGGTCTCAATGAAGAAACCAGTCACATGGTTTTCTTGTATATGAAAAAGAATATTTTTTAAATTATTAATCCCAAGAAAAAATTTTTAAAATGCAACATCAATTTTATACACACGTATAAGTGGTAAGGTGTTAAAAAGTGGAGAGTGTTTGGCAAAGAAAGGAAGAGTAAAGGCTTCAGTTTAAAATTTGTCAAATCCTTGAGATGTTCAATTATTAACTTGAGATCTCAATTTAGTCATTTTTGACTGACATCAGTAGTAGCAGTTTGATTATTTTTAGATTTCTTTGAGTTCTCAGTATATGGTTATTTCCCTAATTTCCTCTTTCTCCTCACACTGTTTTCCAAGATGATGAAAGATATAGAAAGAGAAATTTTTCCAACTCTTTTTTGTCATGAATTAATTTCTCCTTCTCTCTGTACTGCAAATAAAAATGCAGCTACTGAAATAGGATTAATTGGTATGTTCTTAGGTCTGACTCCATTGTCTTTACAAGCAGTTGCAGGCAACATTTGTGTTGTATGTGCACTTCCATACTAGTAGAATTAAAACAGGAGATGGAAATTTCTTGACTTTGATTCAGTTGCTGACTTTCAATGTCTTTACATAAAGTGATAATTTTAGTACAGAGCTTTACGCATTCCACAGTGGTCTCTGGGACTTGCCTTAATCCATGGTGACAATCATAGCAGCCACTAAGGTCAGCACTTTAATAACCATTTTAGTCTATGGAATGCCTTGGGTATAACAATCAGATGATGGAAGTTGAATCTTGATAATCTATTCTTAGTACTTTCATAACACATCCTCACCACAAAGAATGAATATAAACAATGATTTTTGCTTTTGTGATAGCAAATGTTCTTTTACAAGATCAGGACAAAAATTGGGACATCACACATATATTCTGCATTCATTCTCTTCAACTTAACCTGCATCCAAAACCTGCTTTGAAACTTTCACCTGGATTTCTTTGCTGGGCTGTGCAACCTTCCTAAGTCCCAACCTTTTAATGCTAAGTTAATTAAGTTTCCCTTCTTGAACCAGTCCAAATCTCTCACACATTATACTACTACTCCACCCCATAGGATTTCAGAACCTCTCTTCCTTTTGCTGTCACTATCTTGAAATTGTGCTTCTACTTTCCCTTTCATATCTATTTCTCTCTCACCTACATTCTTTCCTCTTGCTATTCTTTCCATTCCTGGAATTCTTTATCCTCCTTTTTGATTAGTTTGAAATTTTAATTCAAATTTCTGCTGCAACCAGTTTGAATCTATGCTTCGCCATCCTTAATTTCCTCCCTAAATATTTTGCCGCTCATTTTGCAATTTCTGTTTTTCTGAATTTCAGGTAAATTTCACCTCGAAATGCTTAGTTTCCCCTATCACTCTTCCAAGGGCAGGTCTTTTAGATTTCCTTATGTTATGCCATCCTGCTTGTGAAAATCAATTGCAGACAACTTGGCAGTTTATTCTTAGAGAACCCCATTTTGCACGGTATTTTTTAAATCCATCTTTCAATGAATAATGTATTTCCTCCATGTCAGTTCTGTCACGTACCTATGCGCATAAGCCAGATGAGCCCCCACAAGTAGGTACAAACAGATGAGGAGAAGTAATTCAATTTCTGTATTTTTTAACATCCACTTAGTCAGTCACAAGAGACTTCTTTTAATATTTCTTTTTGGTGTGCAACTATATCACATCTCAATTAAAGATATAGCTAACGATCAAAATGAAGGAGCAGATTACAAGGTTTTCTTGATTTAGAGGGAAAGGAGTTTTTATTACCTACTAATGCTGTAAAGTAATAATAACAAAGTGACAAATTAAATCATACTCACAATCACAACTATACATTTCTGAAAAGGGGAGATTGTCTATCACAGACATAAAGGACAAAAGGCTATGAGACTGCTATGAAGGGATCTGAAAAGGTCTGAACATTTTAATATCGAGCAGCGTCATGAGCACCATTCATTATGATAATGGGGTTGTGGGCAGAACAGCCTAGGATCCTGAGACCTAACATGTGGTCCTCTTTATAGCCTCTGTAACGTTGTCTGGCATGTCAGTTCTGAAGAAGGATCACTGGATCTGAAATATTGACTCTCCACAGATGCTGTCAAACCTGTTGATTTTCTCCCGCAATTTTTGTTTTTGTCTAGCATATCAATGTAGCTTGTAACTATCTGCTAACCGGCAATAAACTATACATTGTTAACTGAAGAAAATCTTTGGGTTGGACCAGGAAGTGGTTTTCCTCCACCAGTAAGACCTGCAGTTAAAGAGAACCACTGCAGCAACATTTATCAAGATTAGCAGCTCACAGGGCAGTGAGTTGGCATGGTCATACAACAGAAAACAGAAATTCAATGAAACCATTAGTTTACTTCATGGAAGGAATCTGACTTTGCACATATTTCCTTCTATTACTCCTTATACAGGCCAGCACCATTTGATTGCAAAAATCTGAACTATTTGATATGCTTTCCTTTATTGGTCAGGGTATTGAGTACAGGAGTTGGGAGGTACATGTACAGAATGAGCTGCCAGAGGGAGTAGCAGAGGCTAGTACAATTGCAAATTTAAAAGGCATCTGGATGGGCATATGAAAAGGAAGGGTTTGGAGGGATATGCGGCAAGTACTGGCAAGTGGGACTAGATTAGATTGGGATAGCTGGTCGGTATGGACGAGTTGGACCAAAGGACCTGTTTCTGTGCTGTACATCCCTATGACTCTACTTAAAAACTTTGGAATCTGTTTTGATGTTTGATTGACTGTTCTCAATCATCATTGTGATGATGAAGAAGCCATAGAACGTTAGAGAAGAAACCTAAGAGCACAAAATAATGACTACTTTCCACTTCCCATCTCATAAAATTAATTACAGTAAAGCAACACAATGTCCAAGAAAACAATTTACAAAATTTAGAATTATTTCAGATTGAGCTAGCAAATAAAAATTGGATCAGATTGAGATCCTGATATAGTCAGTGGATGATGAAGCTCTTTACAAGTGTGTTGTCCATCACTACATAGACCACTCATTAAGGGGCATTGTGCATTTTGAGCGCAGATTTTCATATGTCTCCAAAATACTGCATAAAAATTTGAAAATACATGCTCTCTATCCTCTAACAATGCAGTGGGCCAACTAAACAGATGATTAGCTGTGCAGCTACTCTCAACAGGACAATAAAGAGAAAGTTGAAGTGCAGGAAATAAACCTTTTGCTGTGCGCTTGTTAAACTATTGAGATGATAATTAGCGAAAGGTACTTCTGGCTGTTCTGAACACAAAAGTTTCATTTAAAGAGTGAAATTGAAGAACTCAATCTATTACAGGTTTTAGAAATAGATGCAGTAAAACTATAAACGTAGTCAAAGGAATGATGGTGCCAATTATTGAACATAAAAGTTCATCTCGTGGCCATGGAGGCTGTGAGAATGAGGGCTTTGCTTTTTACTAGTAAAAAGAATACTGGCAATGTAGCAATAGAAGAATAGGTAATCGAGACATGAGATAGAATAAAACTAAACAGACACTTCTAGGATTGGGGTCTTGAAATTTATTCACATCATATTGCTTCTAACCTACCAGCAGAATTAAAGCATCAGAGAGTGAATCGGTAATCATAGTGTAAGGTGACTTCTCTAGCTGCACCCAAAGGTGCTGAATGTGTACCATCACGATGACATTGGGTTGGTACAAAGCCAGGGTATCAAAACTGATCAACATTAATGCATAGAAATACGTAGTTACTCGCCCCTGAAAAGAATGCTTGAGGAAGTGAGATGGGACTCTGTGTTTTTTTAATAGGCTGCTCAAGTTTCATCTGGGCATTTTGACTTACTTGAGCTTTAAACAATGTTGGAGGAAAAATTGCAGTGAGTTACATAATCATAGAGTCAATAATGCTTTGGTCTAACTTGTCCAAGCCCACCTGGTTTCCCAAACTAAACTAGTTCCACTGGCCAATATCCACCTAAGCCTATTTGGTTGCCCCTCAGGTCTCTTTTTCAAATCCCACCTGCTCCAGAGGTGTGTTGTAACATCTCTGAACAAGTTGATCAGAAAAATAGGTTAATAAAAAAATTTGTATACGAGCCTGATTCCTGCAGAAAATAAATCAAAATTAATTCCAATCTCAACAATAAGCCCTTTATGAGCACTCAACAATTTTAGCCGACCCTTCCTAACAAACTCTGGGATACCACAGTCCCTCTCATCTAGGATGCTCATGGCACAAAGGTCATCCATAGCAGCTTTATTGAGACTTTGCCAAAAGTCAGGTATTTTGCTGCTAGATTACATTGAACAATGGACTTGCATTCATGTCTGTTATAAGTTCCACACCACATACTCAATAGTTTCCAGGAAAATAATGACAGCGAAACAATCAGCGTCAACAATTGTAGTTTGACTGAACCTGACAGCATCTCTTGGAGTCCACACATGAACAGTGTAACAGAAATCCAAAAGGTGCTGTCAGGGGTTCTGTGCTGTTGGAGATTCTCCAATCTGTAAGTGATTGACAGGAACTTCCATTTTTAAGCTATTAGTCTTGCTTACACCTTGTAAGTTCATAATTAGTGCTAAACATTCTCATTGGCTCTGAATTTCTTTAAGCTCATGGAATGTCAAATGTCTTTATTTTGATTTTAAAATAGTTTAAAGGTGGAAGTTTTAAAGCTTAAGTTGATCATGTATCTTACATTTCACTATTGGAAAGTGAATTGAGAAGCAAAAGAGTTGGTGCTTCTAACTGGCTTGTTTTCTACAGGCATAATTGTTTTTATTCACATAAGAAGTGAGCATTGCTGGCTGGTCAGCATTTATTGCCCAACCATAGTTGCCCTTGAGAAGGTGGTGGTGAGCTGCCTTCTTGTACCACTGAAATCCATCTGCTAAATGTTGACACATAATGCCATTAGGGAGGGAATTCCAGGATTTTGACCCAGCGATAGTGAAGGAACGGCGAGTTCAATGTGATAAGCTGCTTACTGTGCTGTTCTGAAGAAAAGTCACTGGACCTGAAGCATTAACTATGCTTTCTCTGCACAGATGTTGCCTGTCCTCCCAGAGTTTTCCCAGCAATTTCTGTTTTTTTGACTGAGGGCATTAATCATAGAATCCCTACAGTGTTGAAGCTGGCTATTCACCCCATCGAGTCCATACCAACTATCCGATGACCATCCCAACTAGACCCAACCTGTCCTTGTAACCCTGCATTTAACATGGCTATTCCAGCTGGCCTGCATATCCTTGGACACTATGAGAAATTTAGCATGGCCAATCCACCTGACTTGCACATCTTTGCACTGTGGAAGGAAACCAGAACACCCAAAGGAAACCCAAGCAGACACCAGGAGAATGTGCAAACTCCACACAGATGGTCGCTTGAGAGTGGAATCGAACCCGGGTCCCTTGTGCTGTGAGGCAGCAGTGCTAACCACTGAGCCATGGTGATGCCCCAACTATCACTGCATGCCTGGTGATCTCCTTGCCTTTCTGCCAGTTTTAAACAGCCATCAGAAAAGGTAAAGTCTGCCACACAGCTATCAAAAGACGACTACTGCTTTAATACTGACCACAAAATTGGGCCCAATTAATCTTTACTTCAGCCACAAAACTATTTCTTCATGAATAAAAAAATACTGAAGATTTGCTTTTAAGTGATTAGGCATTCATCAGCTTAATCATGTATTCAGTACACTATTCACCATATCAAGAGATTTTGAGGTGTAATGTAACTTACCAATAGGCATTCAGTGATTTTTCATTGCCAGTTACATTGAAAGTGTGAAAAAGAAATGGATGCACTTAGAGATTAGAGCGATAGTCCAGCCACCAGTGCCACTGTCACTACTTACTTCTGATTGCTCCAGCCCTATGCTTCATAGTGAAGCATGTTTCCATTGTAGTTGGACAGCTAATATATTCATCATTTAGAGCCCTGTGGCACAAAATTTACAGGAATGATTCCAGGAATGAGAAACTTCAGTTATGAGGATAGCTTGAAGAAGTTGGGATAATTATCCTTGGAGAGAAGATCGCTGAGGGGAGATTTCATTGTGGTTTTCAAGATCAAGAGTAGGCTGGACAGATAGTGAGAAACTGTTCCCACTTTTAGAAGAAAAAAGAACAAACTAGCACAGATTTAAAGTGATGTGCAAATGAAGCAAGGGTGATGTCAGACAATACTTTTTCACACAGAGCGTAGCAATGGCATGGAATGCACTGTTTGGAAATGTGGTGGAGGCAGGTTCAACGGAGCCATTCAAAAGCACACTGGATGATTATTTGGATAGAAATGGTTTGCAGGGATATGGGCAAAAAAACAGGAGATGGTCTCCAGTGAATTGAACTGAGAACTGATGGGCTGAATGGCCTGCTTCAGTGCCATAACAATTCTGTGATCCTTTAAAACCGAGAAAAAGGGGTCCTAGCAGTAATCTTCAATTCCTGGAGACTTGACAAAACTTCTCAAAGCAATCAAGTAAAATGGAACCAAACCAGCTATCCAAGTCTGTTGGGCACAGCTCCTATGTCATTAAAGCACCTTCCTGTGCCAGTTTTCCATTGTAAATAATCCTGGCTCACATCTTAAGAGGGTTTCAAGGTACCTGCTTCACACGTTTACTTCTCTCTGAACTGACAGAGGGGTGGTCGTAGAAGGAAACTAGAAAGCAGGTGAATTATTGGAAAGTGTGAATCCTTTCCTCCTGCTGTCTTGCTGTATAAAATACAGAAACCAACTCTGACAACGAATCAGTTATTGGAAAGAATGCTGCTCGAGCTTGGAGCTGGTCTTCGGAAAAAACAAGGAGCTGATCTGAACAACACTTTATCACAGGACTCTCAAATATCCCATGCACAATCAACAAAAACAGATTTTTCTTTTATGGTCCACAACATCCAATTGTTCAGCAAGAAGTAAAAATCTGCTTTTCAATGAGAAGCAGATTTTAATGAAATCAGTTCCGGACTCCTGGATATTGCAATGTGGGTGGATGATTACAATATTCTATTGCTAATGACGTAAATAAGGCATTTTTTCTTCAGAATGGTAGATAAATGACCCCAGAATTCCAGAAATTTGCACAGTAGTACATGCATTAAAAACATCACTTTCCTTGTGAGGAAGACAGAAGATGAGAGAATAAAATGTCTTTTTCTCCAGATATGCACAGCTTTTGTTCAGAAGGAAAAATCTAAAACTTTCCGACATGTCAGCTTGGATCACTCATAACAGATACAGAAAGTTGTTCATTCATGCCACATACCTCAGGACCTGGGCATATTAGACTTGAAAGTGGTGGACTGTTTTGTCAGTTGTCTGTTGTGGAGATACTGGACCAGGAACTGGTGAACAGTTGTAACATGGAAATGCCACACTAACTGTCCTGGTCATAACTAACTTGTAAAACTTTCATCTTGACAATTCGCCACAGTTCAATTTCTTGGCAATTTCCATTGTGCTGCTGTTAAGAGCTGATCACTTTATTTCCTGCCATTAGACTCCTCTTTGAACTTGATAATTCTGAAATTGGTGGATTCATGATGTTATCCCAGTTTAATTTTATCAGTCATTTAGTACTGGTAATCAATATCATTCTCCATTAATGATTTGATTTATAGCCCTGACCCACATTCAACCTTGTAGGCTCATAAAAGGACCAATGAAGCTGCAGAGTTTACTTTCCTGGTAAAACATTGTTCGTGGTGCCTTTTCAGTTTTTTTCAATCCTGGCAATATTCTTGTATTAGTCTTACTATCCACAGTTCTGTTGGTAATAACTTTCAGTACACAAAGCAGTACATTTCGAATTCAGTCATTCAAATGTAAATAAGATAGACCATTTCAGAAAATTACTCATGTAATGTATTTGAAATATTATGAAACATGAAACTTGTGGGCGGCATGGTGGCACTGTGGTTAGCACTGCTGCCTCACAGCGCCAGAGACCCGGGTTCAATTCCCGCCTCAGGCGACTGACTGTGTGGAGTTTGCACATTCTCCCCATGTCTGCGTGGGTTTCCTCCGGGTGCTCCGGTTTCCTCCCACAGTCCAAAGATGTGCAGGTCAGGTGAATTGGCCATGCTAAATTGCCCGTAGTGTTAGGTAAGGGGTAGATGTAGGGGTGTGGGTGGGTTGCGCTTCGGCGGGGCAGTGTGGACTTGTTGGGCCAAAGTAAGTAATCTAATCTAATCTAAATGACACGTGGTAAATGTGGGCAATGGTTGAGAGGAAAAGGGACTTTGAACTGACAGCTTCTGAAACTGTTCCCCTTTTGTGGTTTTCCTTGTGTCTGGGTTTGTTGTTGGCCAGTCGCATATTGAAAAGATAACAGGAAGGTCTTTATCAATACCAACTAAGAGTGAAATGACTTAAACAAAACCGCCAATATTCTGCTTTGGTTGTGTTGACATCACAGACTCATATCTATATCCTGTGAATAGCTACCTGTATATGACCAGATATTATCTGCTGAAAAAGTAGTTGGAATAGTAAAAAAACTTTAAAATGGAAATAATCAAATGATAGCTTAAGATTTCAAGTGAAGGGCTGTGACTCTTACCTTTGGCTGTTGCTCCATTGTGTAATTGTCTTTGGGAAGAAAGATCACTGATATGCTGATTTGGAGACAAATAGTCATTTGTAGTTTGTGTGGATGACTGCTTCCTATTATTTTCCTCACCAGTGGGCTTCAGGTACTTGTTCCTGTCAATTCCCAATAGTCCATTCCATATTTGACAGAACATGGTCAGTCTATGTTTTCCTCTCGTCGTGATTTTCACTCCAAGCCTTTGATAGAGAACATCACACTGGTTTATTTCCAATGCTGAAATGTGCAAACTCTCACAGCACACATTTGGATTGCTCCTAGTTTATTTATGATTCTCACCATATAAACACCCACACACAACTTGAATACTTTTGGATCGGAAAAACAACTGTTTTAAATGCTATCACTCTGATGTTCTGTTGCAATACCAAATACATCATTTCCAAATTCATGGGTGCTGTTTACTTCATGTGATATCTGCTGAATGTGGAATCCTCTTTGCAGATTGTTTATAGCATTAACCCCCAAGTATGCTTATCTACCCGTTAGAGAATTTGATTGGCAAACATATATATTAATGGAGCCTTTTATTTGGGTAATACATATGATATCTGAATGCCATTCTCATTCGCCCTGCTGTTTTTGCATTTCCAGTGAATCAATATAGTCTTGTATTTTCCCTGATGTTTAAACCACATTGTCATGTGTAAATGATCACACCCAATTATAAATTGTTTGCAAAGTAGTTCATATAGGAACAGAATAGTGGAGGTCACTGCACAGTTTCTTGAGGCACTCGAGAGTGGACATCTAGAAGATAGCATGACTTTTATGTTCTGTTGTAAGGAAGTGCTGAATTCAATATAATAATATCACTCTGATTCCAAAGTCGTGAATTTAGAGAAGAATACTAAGAAGTACGGGTTGAGAGGTGAAAGAGCTGAAATATCTTTCTTGCAACAAGAAAAATAAGCACGACTATTCCACCTAAGCCTTTAAGATGAATCCACACTCACAGTCTTGAGTCAGAAGTTTTGCACAGGGCTTGATGTGGAAGTTGAAAAACAAACAGATCAGCCATGATCTTATTGAAGCACGGAGCTACTCTCCTCCTCAGTGGAAGATGATGGAGAGGAATATGAAGAAGAGGGTACTCACAAGGCAGACAGGGCTGTCAGAGATAAGCAAATCTTCAATGGGTTTGCACAGCAGTATATCACCTGCAAGCTATTGCATTCTCTGAATATGTGCTGTAATTAGGTGAATCTGCAACTCCTGTATGATACTTAGAGTCATAGAGATGTACAGCATGGAAACAGACCTTTTGGTCCAACCTGTCCACACCGACCAGATATCCCAACCCAATCTAGTCCCACCTACCAGCACCCGACCCATATCCCTCCAAACCTTTCCTATTCATATACCCATCCAAATGCCTCTTAAATGTTGCAATTGTACCAGCCTCCACCACATCCTCTGGCAGTTCATTCCATACACGTATCACCCTCTGTGTGAAAACGTTGCCCCTTAGGTCTCTTTTAATCTCTCCTCTCTCACCCTAAACCTATGCCCTCTAGTTCTGGACTTCCCAATCCCAGGGAAAAGACTTTGTCTATTTATCCTATCCATGCCCCTCAT
>NC_057735.1:34918681-34942085 GCF_004010195.1 Chiloscyllium plagiosum | reverse complement strand
TTTGCTTTCCCAAAATGCAGCACCTCGCATTTATCTGAATTAAACTCCATCTGCCACTTCTCAGCCCATTGGCCCATCTGGTCCAGATCCTGTTGTAATCTGAGGTAACCCTCTTCACTGTCCACTACACCTCCAATTTTGGTGTTATCTGCAAACTTACTAACTATACCTCTTATGCTCGCATCCAAATAATTTATTTAAATGACAAAAAGTAGAGGACCCAGCACCGATCCTTGTGGCACTCCACTGGTCACAGGCTTCCAGTCTGAAAAACAACCCTCCACCACCACCTTCTGTCTTCTACCTTTGAGCCAGTTCTGTATACAAATGGCTAGTTCTCCCTGTATTCCATAAGATCTAACCTTGCTAATCAGTCTCCCATGGGGAACCTTGTTGAATGCCTTACTGAAGTTCATATAGATCACGTCTACTGCTCTGCCCTGATTAATCTTCTTTGTTACTTCTTCAAAAATTCAATCAAGTTTGTGAAACATGATTTCCCATGCACAAAGCCATGTTGACTATCCCTAATCAGTCCTTGCCTTTCCAAATACATGTATATCCTGTCCCTAAGATCGACCTGAATCCTTACAGGTGGAGAAGATCATCTATGCTCCCCACTCCTTTCTACATATTTTGTTGTAACATTGATAACTGTACATATATCAGTACCCTGCACTGTAAGTCAGATCAGTATTATACTTTCAAACACTTATCAGGCAATGCTTTCAATTTCACCCTGTTCGTTTCAGCTACTAATTACCATCACTGCCACTTAAAGTCACACTTCTTAAAAAAAAACCCAAAAATCACATCTGTGCTAAGGATTCTTGCAAAATACACCCCTAAATCTGTGTTTTCTTATTTACTGATAAAAATGTATAAATAGCCCATGAAGATATGACAACAGCTTTTTAAATGGAGAAGATCCTAATTAGATCAGGTCAGTTTCACTTGAATGAAAAAGTTCTCTGGGATCAGCATTTCCAAGAAATGTAGAAGCACATTCAGACACAGTGGCTCCAAACCTGTTGGTATATTTATAGTTCTACAGTTTGCAGATGCATATTCATTACATGGTTTGATGGCTTTGTTAATTGCCGCCTGACTAGTACATTAAAACATCACCCGATTTGTGTATGTTACATTTTCTATACTGAATACAGATGCTTTCCATTTTCTGAAATTATTCATCACAAACAACTTTTGCTTTTAAATGTTGACTTCTTTTCAGTCAAACACATTGTTGTGGAAGGACCAAGAGGAGAATTTGACTCTCATTAGATTGGTGTTTGGTTCTTCTGAGTTATGACCAGTTTAACTACTTCCTCTATTTCTTGCTGACCCATTATCTGCTACATTAACTTCCAGCTCAGAATATTCTGCTCTATAGCTTTACAATTATATGCAGTATTATAATAGTCCATATTTAACAGTTTCTAAGAAGTCTGTCTTGAGCTTGTATTAAGACCTGATCGGCCCACACAAAATCATGATTGTCAACTTTTAAATTCAAAACACATTCTTTCTGAAGGACTGGTACATTTCTTCCAGCCTCACCCTATAGAAGGCCAAGTGAAATGGACATTTATCATACAAAATTGTTGTATGGGACTGCTGTTGAGGTTGCAGGCTCAGCACTTGCATGTAAGTTACTGAAGCTTGAGTGAGAAAACTGTCTGCTCCTTGCCCAGAGGAGCAGGGCCTTTAGTGCATAAAGCTCACATCACTTCTTCAGCTAGTAAGAATCCTGACGCATGTCATTTTATGGAGGGTCACAATAGGCTGCATGGCCAGACATGTAGCCATGCCCTGATAATATAAAAGAAGCAACACACATTAAAACAAGAACATCACACAACATTATTGCTTCCATAAGTGCAATGCCTCATCAATGATTGCTAACCATGAAGTTTGATGGTATAATGTGCTCTTTAAATGAATACATATCAAAACATCTAAGAAGCACACTCATGACTTCATCACTATTATACCACAATATATATTTGAAGATATAAAGGTCTTAGACTCTGTCTTAACTCATGTCACATGAAGCATGAAATGCTGATGGAAGTGTGCTTTTCTTGTGTGTTTCTCTTTGTACAAAATATCTTAATGTTAGCCCACATTGAGTGTCTTTGAATATTACATTTGTACACATTAGTGAGCTGCAGTAGTCACCTGTTGGTTCTATCAATAACACATTTACCACATTTTAGGCACTTGTGTTGCAAGGGATAATATAAGCAATGCCAAAGCAGGTAGAGATATCCTGCTGGAGGCGAAATGCACATCATTGTCAACAGGCCTGGAGGTAGAGGATCAGAAAAAAAACACTAGTTACTGGTCCAGTCATTGTTGCTGTCAATGCCCTGCCATTGCCTCCAGCAGGCCCTTGATACTTGAAGAGGCAGGTTATTTATAGCCTGCACCTTAACTAAATTGAATCAAGGGACATTTGGGGCAACCACTTGCATTACAATTGCATGTATTCTGGCTCTCAACATGTGAGGAAATATAGTGCCCAAAAACCATACTCTTCCAATTAAATTCCCTTAGCTGTTTAATTGGGAGGGAGAGGCAAATTTGGCAGTCGAAGATCATGTGATGTCAGATCCATGAATAGGTTCAAGCATACTTCTTGTTTTTGCATTTATTTCAGAGAGTCACTTTTGTGACTGGGTGAACTATTTAAAGGAACTCAATAGCAATCCTGTAGAGAATTAGGTTAAAAATCACACAAAACCAGTTATAGTCCAACAGATTATTTGGAAGCACTAGCTTTTGGAATGCTGCTCCTTCATCAGGTGGTTGTGGAGAATAAGGAGTATTAGGATCGGTGTGCTTCTGGATCATTGGATTGTTAAAGCTTTCAGAGTTTGGAAATACTGGACTTTGCTTTTGCCAAAGTACTTATGGTAACAAAAGATTTTCCTCTTATATGAATGCCATTTTACACTCTGTCACGATAGGCACTGCAAGACGTGTCAGGGTGTAGACATGGATACTACCATTACATGTGGTGACATCCCCACCATATACGTGGCAGATACTCATGTGACTCAGCCAACATTGTCTATCTTATACGTTGCAGGCAAGGATGCCCTGAGGCATGGTACATTGGGGAAACCGAGCAAAAGCTACGACAACGGATGTATGGGCACCGCACAACAATCAACAGACAGGAGTGTTCCCTCCCAGTTGAGGAACACTTCAGCGGTCCAGGACATTTGACCTCGGACCTTCGGATGACCATCCTCCAAGGTGGACTTCGGGACAGGCAGCAGCGAAAAGTGGCCGAGCAGAGGCTAAGTTCCGTACCCATAGGGAGAGCCTCAGCCGGGACTTTGGGTTCATGTCACACTACAGGTGACCACCATTGCACTATACACACACACAGACACTCCTACACATACGCATGTGCACACACACACACACAAGCATTTCTATACACACACATACACATGGACACACATATACACAGACACTCACACTCATCCTTACAGACACACACACTCCCACACTCACACATACACCCCCTCACAGATTTAAGACACTCTACACTCAAATACACACACATATACACTCTTTCTCACACTCGCTACCCTCCAACCCAGACAGACAGACACACACACACACACAAAGATCCACATGCACACTGTACATATACATTTGTGGGGTGAATTTATACTTGCAGAGTTACAGTGTACTTTGCTCAAAAACTGCATGAATTCATGTAAGAATCTTATCTCACTTTTTAGATTAGAATCAGTCTAAACATTATGGCACAGACAGAGAACACAGGGAGCTAACACCTTCAACATATTGTCTCGCTAATACCAATTGTTACAGTTAACCTGAGAATGCAACTTTTAAAAAAAGGTTTTGTGATTTACACATGAAAGAAGTGAAACTATCATGGTATTCGAACAGATGAAAGACTCAACAAACAATCAAGGTATTTTTCAATGTATAATTTCAGTTACATCACACTGTAAACGTTTGCTATAAATTCTGTGTCTTACAATTGTGCGCTCCACAACCACCTGATGAAGGAGCAGCGTTCCGAAAGCTAGTGTGCTTCCAATTAAACCTGTTGGACTACAACTTGGTGTTGTGTGATTTTTAACATTTCACACTCTGTTATTCTGAAGTAATCAATAATAGGAGAAGGAGCAGCAGTTTTGGTTATCAAACTTTTATGTACATCAAAAATAATATGCTTTGAGGCTGTGATAAAAGTAGACATTACTCCTCATCCTTTTGTATTATAGTTTTATCATAGTTAATTGTGCTCTCCTCCTCCAATATCTCTCCAATTTGATGGACCTGCACTTTATAAAAACTAAAAGAACTGCAGATGTTGTAAATCAGAAACAAAAATAGAAATTGTTGGAAAAGCTCATCAGGTCCAGTAGCATCTGTGGAGAGAAATCAGAGTAGCGTTTCAGATCTGGTGGCACTCTTGAAATGCTTAAATTGTGATGCTAATGTCCCATGAATTTGAACCCATTTCTCCCACACCAATCTCTGACCGATACATTAACCTCTTTAATCTTATTAACCTGCACCAATTAGCACAAGGCTCAGGTAAGCAATTTGGAGAAAATTACCCTTGGGTTCTGCTTTTTAATTTATCACCCTAGCTGCTTGTATTCCCTCAGCAGAACCTCCTTCCTCATTCTACCTAGTTCTTTGGGCAACTAGATAGTTTCACTCCTACTTCGAGTTCCTCTGGGAATCCAGCTGAGATATCCTTAACACCATGCTAGGTCAGCAACACTGCCTTTGAAACTCTGAAACCTAGCTACAGGGAAAAGCACAACTAAGCCTCATCACCCACTCAGATTCTAAACAGGCAATAGCTAGATCTAACATTGAAAAATATCCGACATTGTATCAACGTTCTGAACCAATCCTCCATGTTTGGCAAAACAGAAGGTGGATTGCTTTTCCAGGACATGATTTATAGCAGTATTATAGGTATCACATTTCTTATGTTACCATCTGACTTTAGCACTATTATTATGGAAGGAGCAACATTATTCTATCCTACCTTACAGATAATGTTCTCAGTCTTGAGCCTTTTCAGTTCTTGTTCTACATTCTCAGAAGTAATAGTAACCAATACATCTACATTGACCTTATATGTCATGACCATGGATTATAAACCCAGATTGCATAAAGATTACATAAAGCTTTAATTTCCAACATCCATTTTTTAAAATGAACATGGATATGGCAAAAAAAGTCTACAGATTAAATTCCGTGACTGGAATGTCACACCTATATATGTCAAAGAAGCTTCACAGGGAGAAATGCATTACAAACTAAACTGTGATCCCCTGTGGAGTACCTTAGACTGTGAACATGGTCAAATAATGTGGAAGTGGCAGTTTTAGGGTGGGGTGGACAAAGTTAAAAATCACACAACACCTATTTATAGTCCAAGAGGCTTATTTGGAAGTACAAGCTTTCGGAGCACTGCTCCTTCATTAGGTAGTTCGTGGGGTAGCTACATGACGAAGGAGCAGTAGTCTGAAAGCTTATACTTTCAAATAAACCTGTTGTACTATAACCCGGTGTTGTGTGATTTTTAACCATAGTCAAATAAGACAGCAGTTTAGGTAAGAGACTTGTTTGCCTTTTCACTGTCAAGAATACACAGGGTCAGAGGTTAAAAATGAGTTTCAACCATGGTCCATGCCTGACGTTCTAGCGTGTGGCCTAATTTGCTATGAAAGCCATGCTTTACTAGCTTTAAATTCCAGACTTATTTTATTAATTCATTGAAATTAAATTTCACAAATTGCCATGTTTTGAACCTGATTCCCAAGATATTGCTTTAGTTTCTAGATTACTAATTCAGAGACACTACAGCTACATGATTGTCTCACTGTAAGTCATTGAAGGTGATGAAGCATTGTAGAGCCTGAATAATGTTTTAGATTAGATTACTTACAGTGTGGAAACAGGCCCTTCGGCCCAACAAGTCCACACCGACCCTCCGAAGAGCAACCCACCCAGACCCATTCCCCTACGTTTACCCCTTCACCTAACATGATGGGTAATTTAGCATGGCGAATTCACCTAACATGCACATTTTTGGACTGTAGGAGGAAACCGGAGCAAACCCACACAGACACGGGGAGAATGTGCAATCTCCACACAGAAGGTTGCCCAAGGCAGGAATTGAATCCGAGTCTCTGGCGCTGTGAGGCAGCAGTGCTAACCACTGTGCCACCGTGCCGCCCTAATTGGTAAATATGTTATATTTGGAGAGAAGTTAATCCAGTGCAGTAAGTGTTATCTGGTCTTTTCTTCATCTTACTACAAATTTGGCTGCTAAAACACATCTGTTTTGCTCTTACCAGTTTCCTTAAGGCTGATCTTCCTGATTTCAAGAATTTTAAATAGTTTTGAACAGCTAATATGTATTTCAGTTTTTATTCTGGCAGAATATTGTGATGAAACTTGCCTCTTGCAAAGGTTGGGAGACCATCTAACCCTCTCATATATTAACCAGGGTGTAATAACCATCATATAACAATGGATTCTGGTTATTTGAATTAGCCTTTGCAATCAGAAACGTTATGTAGTTTTACCCTAAAAGAATCCAACATTCTTCAAATGAACACATTTTCAAACGTAAAGACACTAATCATTTTCTAAACTCTAGTTGCATCACCTTTTCAAAACAAGTCATAAACATTTGCATCTATCAAGAACAGAATATTAACCTATATTGTATCACAAATGATAAATTTAATATCAGGGTGCAGATCACCTCATTTCTTTTACAATTTTGCAGCCCATTTATAACTGCTTTTCTTAAACATAAGCTATTAAAATGATTTACTGCCAAAACATATACAAAATTAATATCATTATTAACTTATCTTTAATAATTCATTTTTACCTGACCACAAATAGTTAGAAACTTCTGACTAAATTTGGTTTCGAGCCATACACATAAATTTCTAAACTTTACAAAATAATCCCCAAGATTGCAATTATTAACTTAAAATATTGACCACCAGTCATGACAAACTGATCAATAAATATTTTATGTATTATGAGGAGGTGAAAAATGAAAATTGTAAAAGATGTATATAGTCATAGAGGTTTTATAACATGGGACAAGGTCTTTCAGCTAATTCTGTCAAGGCCAGTCATCAAGCTTCCAGTCCAAATCCATTTTCCAGCCCTTGACCTTGCATGATATGGCATTTCAATCTAACATAAAAGCAAAAAGGATAGGATGATGCTTTTGTACTGACATTTTACCAAATGAGTACAGTGTTATTTTTTGGTTGATTGCTGCTGTCTGTTGCTTTTGTTTTTAACATAATTACATATGTTAAAATTAAATGAATAATTGTTTACAATTCTACTGTGAACCATGGTTATGAAATCCCTCCTATTTTAAAGTTCCTCTTTAATCTTGGATCCTGAACCATTTTCCCCCAATTTTCTTTACTGTCCTCCTGTAAGAAGGACATTAAATATTTGGTTTGAGTGCTGCTCCACAGTTAAAAGTTGACTTTTCAATGTTTAATGTGTGGCCTTTGACAGTAAATAACAAGTTATTGCAGATTTAATCTTCACCTAATATCCATATCTATTTAATTCTGGTCAAGGATGCGAGATAGTATTTTTAAATAAATTTATTCACAGGATTTAAACATCAGTGGCTATTCCAGTATTTGTTCCCCATCCCTAATTTCCCTGTAGCAGTTCAGAGGCAACCACATTGCTCTGAGTCTAGAGTCATATCCAGGTCAGACCAGGTAAAAACTTCAGTTTCCTTCCCCAAAGGACATTAGTGAACCACTTAAGTTCTCCCGACAATTATTACTGGTTTATGATCATCATTAAACTCTTAATTCTAGATTTTTAGTGAATTCAAATTTCACAATCTGTCATGGCAGGATTTGAACCCAGGGCTTCAAAATATTGCTTGAGTCTTTTAATTAATAGTCTAGCAATAACACCACAGGGCCATTGCTTCCTCCTGATCTGGAGCAAGCTTCAAATTTAAGCCACAGGTAATGATCTAATGTATTGTTATATATTACGCAGACTTCGGAAGGAAAAGAATATCACCTGAGAGTGTGTGATAATAGTAGTAATCTGAACCGAGGTAAAAAGAGTTCAAAAGGCATTCTCCAATTACTTTGGTATTACCAAACAAAAGAATTTCACACAAAAAGAAGAGTGCAGGCTAACTTGCATAAGTGAAACTCACTGACGATGATGCATGCTATCCACAAAAGCAAGTGTCCATTTACAGTATTGAAGCTCAACTAAAGGATTTACAACTCACCTAAGGTGGTGCTGAACCCATGAAAATAAAGAGGTCAGACATGCAACATTGAGAACTTACTAAATAGAATATTACACAAAGTCACTTTGTTTGCAGTATGTATATCCTTTTCTATTTATTTTAAGGTTCAATTTAGAGCCCACCTTTGCACTATAAATGGAAATCTCAACTATATAAAGTTATCAATTCAAAGCCAACATCTCTGGACTCTCAATACATCTGTAGATAATTTAAATTTCAGAGATTTTTGGAGATCAAATCTTCAACTGAACATTCTTTGAAATCAGTGTAATGTCTGCTGAATGGATGCTGATTTCATGAGTCACTGGCAAGCTGCTGATATAGCACTTCTCCCAGATTCCTAATGGAATTGGTTTTATTATGTTATTCTATAGCATCCATGATGACGCACTGTCTTGGGTAAAGTAAGCCTACCTCAATGTTGATATATTTAGAATTTGGCATTTCTACAAACTACACAGCATCAGAAAGATGCCAAATCAAAATTTAAAACCCATTAAAGCACAGGAAAATGGGATTGATTTCTTTTGTGAGAGTGCCTTTCAGTTTTATTGAGTTGACTGGATATAGAACCAGGTTATAAACAAGAGTACAAAGAAAATAGATAAATTCTTCTTTCAGAAAAATAATTAGCATAATCTTATTTGTTCATACTTTCATTTGAAAGATTTTGCTGATGTGGCAAAAATAGGTTAAAGGAAGCTTTTGTCTAGATTTTCAAGGTAGTTAGGAAAACAGGTAAGGAATGGTGGAAGACAAATTATTTCTGCTTGTTGGGTAACTAAACCCAAGTTATGCTCTAAAAATTAGAGCCAGACACTTTAACTGGAAATTAAGACATACTTTGAAATCCAACGGATGGTCAAAGTTTGAAACTCTCTCTTTACCCATGACACTTGATGTGTGATCAATTGTTAACCAAGCCTATTAAGGAATATGGAGCAAGGTCAGGTTATGGTGTTAGACTGCAGGCCTGACCATGCTCTCAATAAATAGCAGAACTTTTGATCCCCTGTTCTGATAATTTATGTAAGTTAAAAACTTAATATTGTTGGTAAGGATATGCAGGTGTTGTTCTTATTCCTACATTTATCTACAGAGAGTGGGTAGCCAATTCATACATATTCATTAAAGTAATTTTAATAAATAAGATACATCATGAGGGACTGAATGGCTACTTCTTCACTGTGTTATTTTCAGATTCATACTTATTTCTTTTATTTTACCTAGAGGTTATTCATTAGTCTCTTTTCTCACACGTGACTTCTATTTCCCATTTTTATTGCTGTTTGAGGAATGCAAAACTTGAGAGATGATCAGCCTCATAAAATTGATTATGTACAGATATGAATGAGGCACAAAGGGTGCAATATTAATCTATGTATACAGATATTCTGTGGTGTAATCATGGTGAACCAGAAATTATTTCATGTCAGACCTGTCAGAGATGTTGATACCTTCAGTATTAAAATTTGAATAAAAATTTAATGATATTGCCCCAGAGACAGTGAAGCTAATATTTTTGATGGATCCTTAGAAAGTAGCTTTTTGTTTCTTACTAGCTGTGAACAAAGAAATAAAATTATCCCTTCCCGTACACATATTAAGAAATCTGAATACAACATGGGTGGACAATCTATTTTTACTGTAAATGTGTGATAGTGAAGGCAAAAAATTAAAAACACATTGCAGATGCTGGGCATGTGCTATAAAAATAGGAAATGCTGAAAATACTCTGTGGATTTGTTAGATTTTAGATTCTGGATAACAGCTATCTAAAATAGATGGCCGATTATTTATTAATAATTTCAAGATATTTTATTTATATTTGTTACGAAATAGCAATTTAGATAATGATACATTAGTTAATTTGAGAGTTTTGAGAAGATTGTAGCTCAGATTGATGTTCAGCTTGTAAGTTTGTTCGCTGAGCTGGAAAGTTTGTTTTCAGACTTTTTGTCATCGTGCTAGGTAGCATCATCAGTGAGCCTCCGGTGAAGCACTAGTGTTCTGCCCTGTTTTCTATTCATGTATCTTGGTCTGTTGAGATGGGTGAAATCATTTCTGGTTCTTTTTCTCTGAGGTTGGTAAATGGTGTCCAAATCAATGTGTTTATTGATAGAATGTCAGGCCTCTAGGAATTCCCATGCATGTTTCTGTTTAGCCTGTCCTCGGATGGATGTGTTGTCCCTGTCAAAGTGGTGTCCTTCTTCGTCTGTATGTAAGGATACTAGTGATAGTGGGTCATGTCTTTTGGTGGCTAGTTGGTGTTCGTGTACCTGGTGGCTAGTTTTCTGTCTGTCTGTCCGATGTAGTGTTTGTTACAGTCCTTGCATGGTATTTTGTAAATGACATTTGTTTTGATGGTTGTTGGTATAGGGTTCTTTAGTTTCATCAGTTACTGTCATGAACTTAAAGGTCGCAGTCCCTCTGCACACAGTACAATTTTGTACTAATCAAATAATAGCCCTTTTTCCTGTTACTCCTAACAAAATGGATGATTTCATATTTATTATCATTGTATTCCATCTGGCAGACCTTTGTCCACTCACTTAAACTATCTACGTTCCTCTGCAAAGTTGCGCAGTCCACTGCACACTTTACTCCACCTTAGTGTTATCCGCACACGTTGACACACTACATGTGGTCTTCAACTCCAAATTATTTATGTAAATTGTGAATAATTGTCATCCCAACACTGATCCCTGAGGCACACCACTAGTCACTGATTGACAACCTGTCAAACATTCATCAAAATTCCTGATGAAGGGCTTTTGCCCGAAATGTTGATTTTTCCTGCTCCTCGGATGTTGCCTGACCTGCTGTGCTTTTCCAGCACAACTCTGATCTAAGCACTCATTTATTCCCACTCTATCCTTCTTATTAGTTAACCAACCCTCTACCCATGCTTATACATTGCCCATAACATTATGTACCTTTATCTTATGCAGCAGCCTTTTGTACAGTACCTTGACAAATGCCTTTTGGAAACCTCGATACATCACATCTACTGAGTCCTTGTTGTCCACCGTGCTCATTATGTCTTCATAGAATTTCAGTAAATTAGTTAAGGATGACCTGCCCTTCATGAACCCATGCCACATCTACCCAATGGGACAAGTTCTATCTTAGATGTCTTGCTATTTCTTCCTTGACAACAGGTTGACAAAACACTTTCCCCACTATAAAGCATTAGTGAATGCTACTCCCTGGTTTTGTCCTGCTTTTTGGGCGCATTTGCCATCTGGAGAACAATTGTCTGGCAAGGGCCACTTCTTGCTGAAGACTGCCCCCAGCCTCTCACCACTTGTTGATTCTAGGGGCTGCCAACCACCCAATGTAATCCTTTTATTAAACAAACACAGGATAAGAACCCAAATTACAAGACAATCATCTCCCATTTTGCCAAGCTTCCAGCTTAAGGTTGATTCCCATTGTAATAGGAACACCATGTAAATGTTTGCAAAGATATTAAGCTATAATCAGCCATCGTACCAACTTGGAATGTCAACATGGAAGTTTGACCCAAGTGACCCAGATGCTTCTAAGACTGGTGTGTAGTTGCAGAGAGAGAAAATAAAGAGATTCTTTGTTCACATAGCCTTAGGCTTTTTTAATAAGTATTTCTATGCTTATTCTAAAATGAATAATTTAATAAAGGTCCTATTCCTTATATATTAGTCTACATCTAGACTGAAAAACTGAGTTAATATTTCAGGTTATGATGACCTTGAACCAGAACAGAGAAATATATGTATGCTTTAATCTGCATCTGTGCAATATTATTTAACATATCTAATCAGATATTTTGATGAAATATGCATACTCAAGACTTTTATTCAGATTCTACCTTCAAACTTCAATAGAGTACCATCCTTTTGACAAGTGCTACTTGTTTACATCAATATCTATCAATTTTTCAGTTCTTTCTTCTAAATAAAAAAATTGCTAAAAGCATTAAGAATATGTAAACATAATCATTTTAAAACTGGTATTGTTTCAAATTTGATATATGGGACAAGAATCACATTGTAACCAAATTCTTCCAACTTTTCAGGAAAGATTCTCCCAAAAAAGGATTGGAATTCATGATTCTCATGGGGGATGGTGTCAAAATGAAAAGCTCTTAATGTGATGATCAAAGTTAGACACTGACGCCCCATATAACCAGATGCTGATGTCTGTGGCGACAACATGCCTAATGCAAATAGCATGCCAAAACTTGATTCTGAATCAATCTGCATGCCAGGAGTCTGTAAACAATCAGCGTAGCAGGCTCTTTTCAGCTCATATGTTAAAGGAGGGGTCCTCCTCATAGGATTTTGATAAGATTGTTTCCTGTCACGGTTAATGCCAACCCATTCTCAAGTCAAAGCATGACAGTGGAGATCACATGACCAAGGCAAGTCTAAGTGTACAATGTACTCATGTAGTTTTCCGAGCATCCCCTCTTTCATTAAAATACATTAAAAGACCTTTCTTCTAGCAAGTTGCAGCAACATTTCTGCAATGGTTGGCCTTTGGTAGAAAGGTCTTTTCAAATCTTTATTGAAATTCTTTAGATCCACTATACTCCTAGCTTTCCAGAGTTTTTTCACCACTACCATACTGTTCCCCCTCTGTCATCTACACAGCCCTCCATTGCACATCATTCATTCCCTGCTCCACTGCTCTAATCTCTTCCACAACTCTAAACAGAATAAAGTAAGGGTCCCCCTTGTCCTCCACTACCACCCCACCAGTCTCCGCATCCAACACATTATCCTTAAACACTTCCGCCATCTCCAATTAGACCCCACCACCAAGAACATCTTCCCCTCCCCAGCCCTCTCTGCCTTCTGCAAGGACTGTTTCCTCTGCCAGTCCTTGGTTCGCGCACTCTCCCATCCAACTCGCCTGATTCCCAGATACCTTCCCCTTAAAAGATACACACCACCACCCTCATCTCCATCCAGGCCCCAAACAGTCCTTCCTGGTGAGACAGAGTTCACCAGCCTCTCCTCCACCCTAGTTTACTGTATCCGGTGCTCCCGATGTGGTCTTCTATACATCAGGGAGACCAAATGTAAATTTAGGGAACAGTTCACCAATCAGCTCAGCCAGGTCTGCAGAGGCCAACCTAACCTCCCAGTCACCGCCCATTTGAATTCCCTTTCTCACTCCCTCGCTGACATGACCATCCTTGGTCTCCTCCATTGCTGCAATGAAGCAAATTGGACGAACAACACCTCATCTTCTACCTGGGCAGCCTACAGCCCAGAGGATTCAACATTGAGTTCTCCAATTTCAAATAACGTACCTTCCCATTCCCCAACTCCCTTCCCAGCCCCTCCCCCTTCCATTCAATTCCTCTCATTTACCCTTCATTCCAGCTACCAACTGGATTCATTCCTCCCATCAACCAACCAGGTCGTACCGTCTACCTGTGTTCATCTATCCCTCCTTCACCATCCCCTCCCACCCAATTTTATCTGCAGCTCTCCTTACCCCCACCCCCAGTCCTGAAGAAGGGTTACATCCAAAACATTGACTTCTCCATCTCCTGATGCTACCTGGCTAGCTGTATTCTTCCAGCCTCCTGCTTGCCCATCATGCTGCTTAGCCAGTCTGTAGGAGTTGTCACTTTATTGATTACTCCCTTGTTTTCCAGCTCCTCTATCTTGTGATTCAGGCTAAACTTGAGAGCAGCTTGAACTCTCCGAAGAAGTTGGTGTCACATTCACAGCTATCACATTTACCTCATCTACCTCGCAGACTTGCAAGACCTGTAAAAACATTTTTATAATATGTTAGGATCTGTTCAGAAGTCAATCACTTCGTACATTGCAAAGTGCTGCAAATCTCTTCTGACAAGCTTTAAACATATTTCAGCTGAAAGGAGTAGATATTGCTTAATATTTGTTATCAGGAATGGCAGGTTGTCATTCTTTCAGTTGCATTGAGCTCTCAGCTTCATTTGACAGCTTGGTGTGAGTATTGTTCCAATGGCTCTGTGGGTAATGTCACTGAATTATTAATCCTAGAGGCCCAAATGATATTCTGGGTTCAAATCCCACCATGGCAAATGTTGGAATTTGAATTAAATAAAGAATTCTGGAATGAAGAGCCTAATGATGGCAAGCCATGAATCTATTGTCAATTATGGGAAAAACATATGTGGTTCACTAACGTCCTTTAGGGAAGGAAGCTGCCATCGTTACCTGTTCTGGCCTACATGTGACTTCAGACCCATACCAATGTGGTTGACGCTTAACTGCCCTCTGGGCAATTAGGGATGGTCAATAAATGCTAATATAGCTGGTAATCTCTCATCCTGTGAATGAATGAATAAAACAAAAAATTATAGCCTCCCGTTTATCTTGAAAGGCTTAATTTTCCGGTCACCATCTTGGGTCATTTCACACAAGTCTACAAAGTGCATGATCTTTCACAAAGCACCAGTGTCTATCTGACACATCATATTCACTTTATGCTCTCCTTCTGTATTCATAATTTTGACAGTCATTAATTATTTTTCATCTTTAGACTTGATTATCTAACCCACTGAATGATAAAGGTATTCATGAGAATCATCGTCTGATATCTCTCCAACAGCCATCATCATAAACACTTGCTTTGCTTATTTCTAGATAAAAACATGGGTATAAAATTATTCAGCTTCTTTCAGTTGCAGCACTTTTTTCCCCATTTGCTGTTTTTCCTGTTGTGTGGTGTTCTGACCAATATTTAAATCCTATATTTCTGAGGAAGGATAACTGGATCCAGAATATTAATTCTGATTTCTTCCCACAGATGCTGCCAGGCCTGCTGAGCAATTTCTGGTTTCATTTAAAATCCTTGATGGCCTTGATTTTTCTGCTGGCTTCCCTGAAAATATTTCATCCCCTTTTCCATTATGTTGTTCTTTTCAGGCCTGGATTACCTCTTGGCATAATGCAAAGTGTCAACTTTTCTCCCATTAATACTCAGACCAGTGAATTTATGTCTGTTGTAGGAAAGGTTTTGGAAAGGATTATAAGAGATAGGATTTATAATCATGTAGCAAGCAACAATTTGATTTCAGATAGTCAGCATTGTTTTGTCAAGGGCAGGTCGTGTCTCACAAACCTCATTAAGTTTTTTGAGAAGGTTACCAATCATAAAGTTGAGGGTAGGGCAGTTGACATGGTGTACATGGACTTCAGTAAAGCTTATGATAAGGTTCCACATGGTAGGCTGTTGGAGAAAATGCAGAGGCATGGGATTGAGGGTGATTTAGCAGTTTAGATTAGAAACTGGCTTTCTGTAAGAAGGCAGCAAGTGGTGATTGATGGAAAATATTTAGCCTGAAGTCCGGTTACTGGTGATGTGCCACAAGGATATGTTTTGAGACCACTGCTGTTTGTCACTTTTATAAATGACTTAGACGCAGGCATAGGTGGATGGGTTAGTATGTTTGCAGATGACACTAAAGTCAATCGAGTCGTAGACAGTGTAGAAGAATGTTGCAGGTTGCAGGGGGACTTGGATAAACTGCAGAATTGGGCTGAGAGGTGGCAAATGGAGTTCAATGCAGCTAAATGTGAGGCGATTCACTTTGGGAAGAATAATAGGAAGGCAGAATACTGGGTCAATGAAAAGATTCTTGGTAGTGTGGATGTGCAGAGGGATCTTGGAGTCCATTGTTTAAATCTCCCTAATGTGGCTGAGTTAACTACATTGGGAGAAAGGGCATTCCACACCCTTACTACTCTCTGTGTAAAGAACCTGCCTCTGACATTTGTCTTAAATCTATCAACCCTCAATTTGTAGTTATGTCCCCTTGTACAAGCTGCCATCATCATCCTAGGAAACAGACTTGAAAGTTGCCACCCAGGTTGATAGTGCTGTTAAGAAGACATACGGTGTGTTAGGTTTTATTGGTAGAGGGATTGAGTTCCAGAGCCGTAATGTCATGCTGCAACTATTCAAAACGCTAGTGCGGCCACACTTGGAATATTGTGTACAGTTCTGGTCGCCCCATTACAGGAAGGATGTGGAAGCACTGGAAAAGGTGCAGAGGAGATTTACCAGGATGTTGCCTGGTCTGGAAGGAAGGTCTTATGAGGAGAGGCTGAGAGAGTTGGGTCTGCTCTCATTGAAAAGAAGGTTAAGGGGGGATTTGATAGAGACATACAAGATGATCAGAGGATTAGATAGGGTAGACAGTGAAAGTCTTTTTCTTAGGATGATGATGGCAGCTTGTACAAGGGGACATAACTACAAATTGAGGGTTGATAAATTTAAGACAAATATCAGAGGCAGGTTCTTTACTCAGAGCATGGTATGGGTGTGGAATGCCCTGCCTGCCAATGTAGTTAACTCAGCCACATTAGGGAGATTTAAACAATCCTTGGATAAGCACATGGATGATGATGGGATTGTGTAAGGGGATGAGCTTAGATTAGTGCACAGGTCGGCACAACATTGAGGGCCAAACAGCCTGTTCTGCACTGTATTGTTCTATGTTCTATGTTTTACTCTCCAGCTGTCTCTTATAACTGAGTCAATCCTATATCAAATGAAACAATCTTCTTGTTGCTCAAATGTAAAGAATTCAATTCGATGTCTCAATATCTTCTGCTTTGCGTACTGATCAATATTATCTCTTTCACCCGAGCGCTAATGTTGAATACATATTGTTCATAGGTTACTTTAGCAGAAGGTTCAAAATGTGTTTTCAACTTCTTCAGAATTTCTCTAGACTGGCTTTTCTATTCATCAGTGAGATCTATATATAAATATATAAATACACAAGTTGGGAGCAAGCGTGGGAGACTTGAGATCTGCTCTGCCATTCAATAAGATCATGGCTGATGAGATTGTAACCTCAATGCCACATTCCCACCTACCACCACATTCCCACCTACCAAAACAGCTTTTCACTCCCTTGCTAATTAAGAATCAACCTACCTATGCCTTTAAAATATTCAAACACTAGCTTCCACTAGCTATTGAAGGAGAGAATTCCAAACACTCTGTGAAAATTATGTGGATATGAATATGGAAAGATTGATTAGTAAGTTTGCACATGACAATAAAATCGATGGTATAATGGACAGTGAAGAAGGTTATCTCAGAGTACAATGGGACTTTGATCAGATGGGCCAATTGGTTAAGGACCGACAAATGGAGTTTAATTTAGACAAATGTGCAGTGTTGCATTGTATAATTTTACTAAGGCAAGTCAGGGCAGGATTTATACAGTTAATGATAGTGCCCTGGGGAGTATTGTAGAACAAAGAGTCTTATGGGTACAGGTGTATAGTTCCTTGAAAATAGAGTTAGGTAAACAGGCTGGTGAAGAAGCTATTTGGCATGCTTGCCTTCATTGGCCAGAACATTGAGTATAAGATTTGGGATGCCATGTTGCACCTGTACAGGACATTGGTGAGGCCACTTTTAGAACACCACATAGAATTTTGGTCATCTTTCTATAGGACAGATGTTGTTAAACTTGAGAGGTTAGAAATGATTTACAAGGATGTTGCTGGGACTAGAGGGTTTGAGTTCTAGGAAGAGGCTGAATAGGCTGGGGATTTTTTCCCTGGAGTGTCGGAGGCTGAGGGATGACCTTGCAGAGGTTTATATAATCATCAGGGGCTTGGATAGGGTGAATAGTCAAGCTTTTAATCCTGGAGTGGCAGAGTCCAGAACTTGAGCGGATAGTTTTAAGATGAGAGGGGAAAGATTCAAAAAGGACCTGTGGGGTAATTTCTTCAAACAGAGTGTTGTGCGTGTATGGAAAGAGCTTCCAGAACAATTAGTGGAGGTGTGTACAATTACAACATCTAGATGGATACATGAATAGGAATGGTTTAGAGGGATATGGTCAAATACTGGCAAATGGGATGAGATCAGATTGTGTTGTCTAGTTGGTGTGGACAAGCTGGACTAAGGGGACTGTTTTCTGTGCTGTAAAGCTCTATGACTCTGTGAAAACAGTTTTTTTCCATACCTCTGTCCTAAATAGGTAGCCCCTTATTTTCAAACAGTGGACCTTAGTTCTAGATTTTCCCACATGAGGAAACATTCTTTCCACATCTACCCTGTCAGGATCCCATGGGATCATACATACATGTTTCAGTCATCTCTTACTTTTCCAGTAGATACAATCCCAACCTGCTTCACCTTTTCTCATAAAAAAATCCACTCATTCCAAATATTAGTCTTATAAACTTTCCCTGATTTGTTTCCAATGCAATTACGATGTGGAGGTGCTGGTTTTGGTCTGGGGTGGACAAAGTCAGAAGTCACACAACAGCAGCTTATAGTCCAACCGGGGTTTATTTGCAAGTTTTCAGAGTGCTGTTCCTTCGTCATGTGAAGTCACTCCTTCACTTCACCTGATGATGGAGCAGAGCTGTGAAAGCTTGTGATTTCAAATAAATCTGTTGAACTATAACCTGGCATTATCTGACTTCTGATTTTGCCCAATGCATTTACATCCTTGCTTAAATAGACAACTTATATTTTCCCACATTTTCTCATTTGCTAGATCTATACACATTCATTTAATCTACAATACCCATTTATAGTTTTCTTATGTCCTCTTTAGAACTTATGCCCCTCCTAAATTTATATCTTAACAACCACAAATATATAGTCATATATATTCATGTAATTTATATAAATTGTAAAAGGTTATTTTCCTAACATTCATCCCTGTGGCACTCCACTCACGACAACTTGCCAATCTGAGATAACCATCTAAGCCTACTCTCTTTTTCCTATTAGTCAACAAATCTTTGACCCATGAAAATATGTTTGCCCCTATTCCATAACTTTTATTTTCTACAACAGGCTTTGACATGGAATGTTTTCGAATGTCTTTTGGAAGTCTAGGTACAGTACATTTATTGATTCTCTTTTATCCAGAATACATGTTACTCAAAAACAAATTGGTTCAACATGGTTTCCCTCTTACAAAACATTCAATTTTTTCAAGTGTCCTGCTTTTCTGTACTGTACACCTTAAATAATAGCTTATAACATTTACTCTATAACACCCATAGGTTAACTAGCCTGTAGTTTCCTCCTTTGCCTCGTTCTCTCTCTCCGCACTTTTTGCACATTTGCTGTTTTCCAATTTAATTGAAACTTTGCTAAATCTAGGGAACTTTGGAAAACTAAAGCCAGCTTATCAACTGTTTCACTAACCATTTCACCTAAGATGTGAAGATGAGGTCCATTAGGATGCAGGGACCAGATGGCTCTCAGCTCCAACAATTTGCTTTGTTGGATCTAGAGCAGTTCCTAACATACCCCAACACTGATAACAGGGTTGCTACTCTTATTTGTTTATTTTTTTTGTTTAATTCTGTAGCTAATTCATAATTTGCCTCTGGAAGAAGACTAATTGTATCAAATATCCCCTTCCATTTTAAACTTTACAGCTGTTCTGACTCATTCAATTCAAAGTTACAGACTGCAGTTCTAATTTTTCCATGTGACTCTATGCTAGCTCTGAAAATCCATGCAAATTCATCTGCATATTTTTGACACCATGTTTCACATGGTGTGTTTCATTGGCACTCAGTCTAAACCAAAAGCACGACAGCAGAGGTCACATGCCTTTGGCAAGTCAATACATGCAACACACAAATGCATTTGTCCAAAAGGTCATAGCACACAATTCCCAATCTCCTGACACTTCACTGCCAGTTCTGGCACAACAAGTTCACAATTAGTGGTGTTGTGCTTTCAGACATCGCAGTGGGCTGTGTGACTTCAAATGTTGCAGCAGAAGCTCATCGATTCCTTGTAAACTGTTACTACATGGGGTAAACCCTCCTGCTTAATTTAAAACCAGCAACCCAGAAAAGATTTATCCCGCGCAGTAATCTGTAAAACTTCAAGAGGCCAAGGACTATTAAAAGTAAAATTAACAACTTTATTTCTTAAAGTATAACAGAGAATAATTAACTAACCACTATTTATAATTTCTTTCTCTAACCTATCTTCCACCTTCCCTTCTATAGTACTAGTCTGATAGAACTCCCAGTTAAGATTTACAAAACAACACTTCTTATCTCAAAACCAGGTAGCTGTAGGTTCTTGTCTTCGGATCTTCCTGTGTCTTTTTTCTCCTTGTTTGGAATTTCTGCATTACAGGTTACTGATTGAAAAGGGACTTTTAAGAGAGATGTTTCTTTCAAGCAAACTGGTACATGCTAGGACTGGCAGTTCTCCTCTCAACTATTCAATTTTCCTCTGGTCTTATACCCCCAGACCATCAGATTGTGTCATTGGCTTTTAAGGTTGTCAATATACTCAATTCAAACTTGATTGGAGGCTGGTATTTTTTTTCGGGGTATAATTTAAACTGATTGGCTGAATTCAAATTTGTTTTTGTCTCCAGGCAACAAATTACTCGAGTTGCTCAACCCAGTGTTATGTACACTGTTGCCTTATTGAGAACACTTGGTGCTCTGTCTGATAGTTCTGCTGCTTTTAACTCTCTTAAAGGTACACCCACATCAAAATTACAAAATTACTAATCCGAAAACAAGTTACACTGCATGTCGCACTTTTGAAATGAAAACTGTTGAAAAGCCATCGAAGTTGAGACTCACAATCATTATAGTATTAGCTTTAGATCAATTACTGGCCCATCCACCTACTCTCAAACAGTAGCAAAGTGATGCAAGAATCAACAGTGCTATCGAATGGCACCTACTGAGTGATAACCTAATTATAAAAGCCAGTTTGGGTTCCATGACAATTTGACTTGTGACTTCATGAAAGCCTTGCTCCAATTCTGGACAAAAAAACTGAATTCCAAATGCAAGCAGTGACTTACTTCCCTTGACATCAAAGTTGCATTTGACTGATTCCACCAGCTGAAGACACAAAAAAAAATTTAATCTCTGGAAATCAGAGAGAGGATTCTCCATTGATTGTACTAGACACAAAGAAAATATTTGTGGCTATGGGATAAGAATCATCTCAGGCCCTAAGACATTGCTACATGTGTTTGTCAGGACATGTTCGAGGAGACCAAACATTTTTAGCTGCTTCATCAGTAACCACTCCTCTATCACGAAGTCAGAATTGGGGTTGCCTGCTAGTTTTTAGATACAATCACAACTTCTCAGACAAGTGCCTGCATTGAGCAATAATTTGGAGATGCCGGTGTTGGACTGGGGTGTATAAAGTTACAAATCACACAGCACCAGTTATAGTCCAACAGGTCTAATTGGAAGCACTAGCTTTCGGAGCGCCGCTCCTTCATCAGGTGGTTGAGGAGGACACAATTATAAGGCACAGGATTTATAGCAAAAGTTTACAGTGTGATGTAACTGAAATTATACATTGAAAAATACCTTAATTGTTTAAGTCTCTCATCTGTTAGAATGACCATGATAGTTTCACTTCTTTCCGATGTAAATCACAAAACTTTTCTTAAAAGTTACATTCTCAGGTTAACTACAAATCTGCGCTGCCTCTGACTTTACAGTTAACCTGAGAATGTAACTTTTAAGAAAAGTTTTGTGATTTACAAAGGGAAGAAGTGAAACTATCATGGTCATTCTAACAGATGAGAGACTTAAACAATTAAGGTATTTTTCAATGTATAATTTCAGTTACATCACACTGTAAACTTTTGCTATAAATTCTGTGTCTTTTAATTGTGCGCTCCACAACCACCTGATGAAGGAGCATCGCTCCGAAAGCTAGTGTGTTTCCAATTAAACCTGTTGGACTATAACCTGGGTTCGTGTGATTTGTAACTTTGCATTGAGCAAGAACTGAAGGCCAATAATCTGGTCGAGGTTTATCCAATTACATACAACAGTTTGCTCAGAGCACCATCTTGTGGTTTCTTTGGTATATTGCGGGAATTTGCTGTGGTAATTGTACATTTTAAAAGTTAAAAATCATGTAACACCATGTTATAGCCCTACAGGATTATTTGGATGTACTTGCTTTCAGAGCACTGTTCCTACATCAGGTAGCTGATAGTGCTCCGAAAGCTAGTGCTTCCAAATAAACTTGTTGGACCATAACCTGGTGTTGTGTAATTTTTAACTTTGTCCAACCCAGTCCAACACCGGCACCTCCACATCATGGGTACATTTTAAAAATAGTGACAAGTTTTAATTTACATTTTAATGCCACGTATCTACATAATTATTTTTGAACAATTGGTAATTTGTGATTGGCATGAGCCTATATTATTTACTGAATTGTTCCCTGTTACAAACTGCTTCTTCATTTGTCTATATTGGCATATTACAGACAATATTCCACAATTTTTCTGTGGGCCAAATGGAGCAAACCATTTTGGATTTGTGCATGCAATCACAAAATTGATGGGACTGGAAAAGAGCAAATGATCCAATGAGCCTCCCCGAATAGTTGTGGTGTGTGAAGTCTACAAATGAACAGCAATATAACTACTCGGTAGTTGCAAATTTGTTTATTTATTAGATTTTATTGCCACAGGAATACACAGTGAAAAGTGTGCAAGTCGCCATTCTCCAATGCCATCTTAGAATACAAAAGACAGGATTAAAAACAGTAAAAATAAGAGGTACAGCCAAAAGAAAAGGAAACGCCCAGATACTGCCCCGTCTAGATCACTGCCCTGTCTCTGCCATGAGTCCTTGATGCCCAAGAAACAAAGCCACAATGCCCATCCCACAGTCTGCAAACACTTTGGTGTCCAGAGTCCCTGCATGCCACTGCAGCCGGGATTGGAATTCCAGGACCCAGGCCCAGCCATGTCCTGGAACCGCACTGCTGCTGCTGGAACCAGGTCATCATTCTTCAGCATCATCTCGGCTACGATTTTGAAGTGTGATGGGATTTTAGAGAAAGAAGAGCAAGATGGAATACAGGGAGACTAGCCATTTGAATACAGAACTGGCTCAAAGGTAGAAGACAGAGGGTGGTGGTGGAGGGTTGTTTTTCAGATTGGAGGCCTGTGACCAGTGGAGTACCACAAGGATCAGTGCTGGGACCTCTACTTTTTGTCATTTACAGAAATGATTTGGATGCGAGCATAAGAGGTACAGTTAGTAAGTTTGCAGATGA
>NC_057735.1:34913083-34916122 GCF_004010195.1 Chiloscyllium plagiosum | reverse complement strand
CCTTCTTTTCCCGCGAAACGGAGCACCACGTGACCTCCTCGCCCGCGAAACGGAGCACCACGTGACCTCCTCGCACTCTTCCGGGGCGCGAAACAGAGCATCACCACAGGCTTCCGAGTGCTGAATATATTTACACTCGCAGCCAGCCATCTATTTTACAAGTAAGCCCATATATTTACAAATCCCCCTTTTGGTCTCATAAAAATGAGACCAACCAACCAACCAGTTCTATACATCACATTTGCTCTCCGATGCATAGTCTTCTCTTCTTGCCAGAGCCATGGTCTCCGTCTCCATCTGTGACATCTGGTTGGGCGGGGGAGCCTTCCCTTCAATTGCTGTAATGTTTACCCTGTTCAACAAAGATGTAATACAGGGGATACAACAACATCCACAAAACACTAACGCAATAATCATACCAACAAGGGACATAAACACAGACACAATTAATCCTTTCCATTTCCCAAACCATGAGTCGAAAATGCCTCCTAGAGGGTTGTCAATACCTGAATGTTCATGCATTTCTTCAGACAAGGTTCTTAGTCCTTCCAGGACTCTGGTTACCGAGCCATCGAGTGCCATTTTATTGGGGATGAACGTACAATATTAGATTAGATTAGATTAGATTAGATTAGATTACGTACAGTGTGGAAACAGGCCCTTCGGCCCAACAAGTCCACACCGCCCTGCCGAAGCGCAACCCACCCATACCCCTACATTTACCCCTTACCTAACACTACGGGCAATTTAGCATGGCCAATTCACCTGACCTGCACATCTTTGGACTGTGGGAGGAAACCGGAGCACCCGGAGGAAACCCACGCAGACACGAGGAGAACGTGCAAACTCCATACAGTCAGTCGCCTGAGGCGGGAATTGAACCCGGATCTCTGGCGCTGTGAGGCAGCAATGCTAACCACTGTGCCACCGTGCTCCTCCCTTTTCTGCTAACAACATATCTAAGGCCATTCGATTTTGTACTGTCATCAATGAGGTCGCTGCCAATTGTTCAGAGAGTCCTGCCACCGCATCTGTAGTTCTATTGGCTAGCCTGAGTACATTGTAATGTACATAATTAATTCAGTCGACATTTTTATTCGGCGTGACTGGGAATAGAACACGGATAATTTGGAGATTCTCAAATCCTGCTGCTATCTGGTCTGCTAATTTATATTCATCAGGTACACCGTGGGGAACACCTATTGCATCTATGTAAGTGGTTGAGCCAGATGTGACATCAAACAAATCCCTGCGTGTTCGTGTATACGGATTTATTCCCTGTTGTCGTTCTCCTAAGAGGAACAAGGGTACCCCCTAACCTAACCGTTGCACAGGTTCCAGACCAATCTGGAGGTAGACTAATATGCAGTGTTCTATCTCCACAGTACCAAACAAGATCAGCTCTGGCCCAAACCATTGTGCTAGCGTTCTGCCAGCCGGTTACATTAATTGTATCCTGACACCAGTCAGCGAGCATGTCTCCCAAGATTATATTAGACCGTCGAGCAAAACAAGTGTAATTGTTGGCCCTTGGGGTAAACACTGGAGGTAACGTGCAATTCTTTACAGGTGGGTCAATTTGGAGGGTCCGCCTGCATGGTGAGGGCCATCATGCAGTGAAATCCTGTTGGGTCTATATTAGGGAACAATGGGGCTGGGGTGGTAAATAGAGTTGGCCTGGCTGAGGAACACGCGACGCAATTACTCATATTCATTGAGGTTGCGGTCGCTGTCATCCAGTCTAGCCATAGGTTCTTATCCCCATACCCGGTGGCTAATTTAATAATGTCCCTTCTCGTGAGGTTGTTGTGGTCTATTACCACGACTCCTGAACTTGGTTCTACCACCATACTTGTGTTTTCAGTTTGTGGCTGGCTCGTAGGAGGGTCCACTAAGGTTACTTTCACTAATCCCATATTATCCACTCCAGATTGATCTACACCGATTACAAAATAAAAGTTTCTGTCATCACTCTCACAGTAAATCTGTACCTATTTGGAACTAGGATTAATATCGAATTTTGTCAGGGTTAACAAAAGTGGATTTTTTAGCTCTGAGGAATGATCGAGTTGCCCCTTTGTCAGGCTCACATGGTCTCGAATGTTCCATCTATTATCCGAGGGTAACGACTTCCTGGGGGTCCATTGTACCCCAGTCCATGTTAATACATTTTTCCACGATGGGCATGGGTCATAGTAAATGGCATAGAAACAAAGATATACATCATACTCCCTCCAGCTCCCTGTATCTTGGCCACAATCAATTACATCGCATAAGTCAAACTGGTATATTGTACCATGGTTTCTATCATGTCTGATGTGTACCTGGCTCCTCGTCTCCCTTAAACATTTATCCGCCTCTTGTCCTATTGACCTTTCATTCCTGTGACTTTCTGTCTCACCTGTGGTTAATACTCCTATTAACAGCGGCATAAATACATAAAATAATAACAAAAACTCCCAACCTCCATAGCCTAGGGTAATATGGGCTGCTTACAGAGATAGACATTATATCCTTTACACAACTTTGCTTGGAGATCTTGAGAACCTCTCCCCCCTTTTTCCAGAACCTTCTTCCTGCAAAAGTTAAAAGTTTAGGACCCTTCTACTCTTTTTCTGTTCTTATTTGTTCTAAAGTTCTCGTTGGCGGTTCCGTAGCTGCACACTAGCACCAATGGTACCAGCTTTCTCCTTTCCCCTGTAGTCTGACCGCATGAGATGTCCTCTCCACCACCTTTTAAGGTCCTGTCCACTTTGGCTCCGACCACTTCCGTTTGATCACCTTCAACAGGACCCAGTCTGTGGTAGATGGCGCCTGGCTCTGTAGATCCCCCTTTTCTGATCCAACCTGTTTGGAGAAAGCTGACACCAGAGCTGTTAGTTGATCATAGTAAGGTTTGTACCTTAGAGAGGCTCCTCCTCCCTCTAATATCTGTATTCCAGCTCCTGGTCCCGGGAACTGCTGCCCTGTTGTTAGCTCGTACGGGGTGAACCCTGTGATAGAGTTTACTGAGCTTCTAATGGACATTAAAGCTAAAGG
>NC_057735.1:34908466-34912757 GCF_004010195.1 Chiloscyllium plagiosum | reverse complement strand
TGCTCTGTTATTAACACATTTGCATCGCAAGCGGGCAGCAGGTCATACACTGTTCTCTCTGTTTGCATCATTATATACTGTGGTGTATACCCTGCTGCTTTCTTTGCTGCTGAGTCGGCTTCCTGATTGCCCTTCGCTACTACTGTATCTGCATTATCATGTCCTCTACACTTGACCACTGCCACTTCTGCAGGTTTAATTAGGGCCACCGCTAATCTTTTCATATCTTTTTCATGTTTAATTGGGGTTTTTGCTGCTGTTAAGAATCCTGCCCTGATCCATTGACTAAGTTCTACCTGTATAGCCCCTGCCACATATGCAGAGTCGGTATAGATATTTACTCTTTTTCCCTCTGATCATTCTAACGCAGCTATCATTGCCTGTAGTTCAGCCAACTGGGCTGATTCTTTGCCTGTCACTTTTCCTGTCAACACTTCCTCAAATCCCTCACTTGTCTGTCGCACCACTGCATAGGCTGCTTTAAGTCCTTCAGTTGGATGTCTGTAACAGCAGCCATCTGAGAACAGTACTTCTTCTGGGTCTACTAGTGGAATTGCCTGTAAATCTACCCTAACCTTGGTGTCTCTCTGTACCCTTTCCTCACACATGTGTGGCTCTCCTTCTCCCATGTTATCAGCCATGTTAATTCCTTCATGTGTAAAAATTATATGTGGTGCATTCAGGATTTTCTCTAACCTGGTTTGCCGCAGTGACGTCATTGTAAAGGCTGTTGAGTTCACATAGGCCACTATACTATGTGTCGTTAGTACTGTTAGTGAATGGTCCATGACAATATGTGCTACCTTTTAGAGAATTTTTGCTACCCCTGCTGCATGTCTTGTACATGGCGGGTGTCTGTCCTCTATTGGGTCAAGGGTAACACTTACATACATCAGCACCTGCCTGCCTCCCCCTTTTTTCTGAAAAAGAACACCGTTTATTGTGTGTAATTTTTCAGAAATATCGAGGAAAAATGGCTCTTTGTAATCCAGGACCGCTAAATCAGCAGCCCGCGTTAGCTCCCCATATGATGCAATAAATTGTCTACTGTATCCTGCCAACCCAAGAAATGAGAGCATGTCTTTTACAGTGACTGGTTTGGTATGATGCAGAATGGAGGATCTATGGGATGGAGACACACCTGTTCCCTTAGCGGAAATAACTCTACCCAGAAAAGACACCGTTTGTCTGCAGCATTGAAATTTAGCCCGTGAAAGTTTAAAACCGACGCTATACAGGTGAAACAGCAACGACTTTGTGGCTGCCAAACAAGAAACATGGTCGGGTGCCGCCAAAAGAATGTCATCCACATACTGGATCAATACCACCCCCTTTGGGAGCGTCAGATCCTTCAGCTGCTGTTTCAGTACCTGATTAAACACCCCATGCGACAAAATAAACCCTTGAGGGACCCTTGTGTAACGTAGTTGTTGGCCTTTGTAGGTGAATGAAAAAATGTCCCTCAAATAATCAGCTAGGGGCAAACAGAAGAACGCGTTGGCCAGATCAATGCATAAGAACCACTTATGGTCAGGGGTCAGCACAGACATCGCAGTGTAAGGATTTGGAACTGGAACTGTTGGAGTAGAAACAACACTATTGATCCGTCTAAGATCATGCGCCATCCTATATTTACCTGTATTCTGCTTCTCTACAGGTAAGATAGGAGTGTTCCAGGCTTACTGGGAGGGTTCTAACACCCCTGCTGTTAACAATCCTTCAATTGTGTCGGCAATGCCGGCTTCAGCCTCTGGTTTGTGTGAGTATTGTCTCTGCCAAATCGGAGTGTGGTCGATTAAATCGAATGTGATTGGTGTGACATGTTTGCAGTAACCAACGTCTGTTGAACTTGCTGACCACAAGGTATCTGATAGAGTATCAAGCATCGCCGCAGCCTGTGGATGATCCGTTTTTTCCCTACCATGAAACCTTTCAATCTGCCTATGTTCCAGCAGTACCTTGTCAGTTGTCCTGTACATAATTCTATATGCTTCCTCTGATGGTGAGTATTGCAAACCGGGAAAATGAGTCCACACCCAGTCCGTTAGCGCCATCAAGCGTTTGGACATAGGTCCCAGATCCTTGGCTTGATATTCAGCATGCACAGCCAATGTGACATGAGGTATAGCTTCTTCAGACATCTCATACCATTCCAACTGTTCTGCAGTTAGTTCAACAATACCCGCCACACCTTCTTTTCCTAGCAGAATGCAACTGGAGGAAATATCCCATTGAGTCCCGTCCATGTGCTGATAAAATGCATGCTGATAAATTTCATTATCATCTCTATGATAATATAGGGTAACATGAAGGGGATCTGCAGGAGGAACATAGGGATGCAGCATCTGAACCCAGGGTCGCCATTGCTTGAATAAAGACTGTATGCCATTGTTCTGCCTGTTTTCAGGTTCGAGGAGTCCCCAGTATATATCTGCCCACTGCCCTTCTGCCATTGGTGATGTGTCCGGTGATAGCATCATTTGAGATCCAGAGTGAATCATTGTCATAGAACAGTTGACGGAATGGCCATTTGGAAAGGTCACTACCAGTCCGTCTGGTCTGCACAGAACCGAGACCCCGCATCTCACCAGCCCAGTCACGTCCCATCAGATTCACAGGGCATGCAGGTGATGAAATATACTGGTGGCGAAAGGTCTGTCCGGCCACTGGTGTGATCAGTGGCGATGTCAAAGGCAGATTTTCTGGTTTACCCGAGAACCCTACTAACTGGACGCTGGAGGATGACATGTTTGACCGAGGTATATCACAAGTGATGGTAGAAAATCTTGCACCCGTGTCAACCAAAAAAGACAGATTCTTATCCATTACCCTCATTTGCATATAGGGGTCTGCCAACCCCACATGCCCCTGGGTTCTCGGGCCCCGTCAATATTTGTACCCCTGCCCTTCCGGCATAGTTTGGGGGTACTGTCCTTGCACCGGGGCTGCAGCTGCATTTGGGACTTGGTAAGGCTGAACAGCCTGTTGAAAAGGAGGCTGACTTGAGCAGACATACTGTCCTCGAATCAATCCCTGGCCTCCCTGGGGTCCCCACAGCATGGGACAATTTATTCTCCAATGCCCGGGTTGGCCACATTCAAACCAGGTGTTGGGTAGCTGACCTCTAAGTCCTCCGCAGCCCCTTCCTCTACCACGCATTCCTCCTGGAACACCTATAGGCCTGCCCCCATATTGGGGGTAATGTGGCATCCAATCAGGTGTTGGGCCTAAACTCGACAGGTTGTTTTGTGGCGATGGCCACTGAATCATCTGATTAGTCGTCTTTTGGGAGGCCTTCTTTGTATCATTAACCTTTCTTCTAGCCTCATCGAGCTGTAACTTCAGCAACTGCACTTGAGCTGACTCGTTACTCTGTTTATCCTCATCCTGTTTTGTCCTGTAACGCTTCATGTGGTGCGTCAAGTGTTTTTCCCACTGTTCTGTAAAACAACCTGGGATGTCAGGATTACTCTCCGTTGCCTCTTTTACTTCCTTTGGCATCCCTGCCATAACGGCATTCCTAAATAACGTGGTCTGTAGCTGACCCGACCCTGGATGGCTCCCCGCAGTATCTGTCCACGTGTCCATACACCTAGCCAAAAAAGCAGGCATATCCTCACCCTCCTTCATTGTGAAGGTGAGTGAGTGCATCGCTCCTGGTGGAATCAGGAATCTATCCCTCATTGCCCTTCCCACACGGGTGGCATGCTGCGCAAACGGGTCTGAATCAGGTAGTAAGGTGGTCCCCGCAGACACTTCAATCTGCTGTATTTCCCACATACTCAATTGCTTGCCCAACAATGCTCTCCAGTCGCCCATAGCTAACTTGTGGCCTAGTGTATATTGGCAAAATTTAGTCATCCAGGGCCCACCTCCCTCCATGGGTGGGGGCATTTTATTCAGGATGCAGTTCATGTCAGTATATGTGAAGGGCTGATAAACATCCCCCATATAAGAGCCTCTGTAAATTAATGGCATTTGGTGGTGTTGATACTTTATGGGTTGTCGTAAAGTGTCTCTTTGACGCAAGTTGTAACTTGGTTCAGGTAGGGGCTTCAGTGGAGGGCCATGTTCGGTATGCATTGTGAGTGAGCCCTTCAAAATGACTGGGTAGGTGTTTGGGTCATCCTCTGTCAGGGATTCTTCGTCCTCAATGTCTGTACTATTTTTAGACTCCTCCCCATCCAATTTCTCTCTATCTCGTTCTTCCCTCAAATCTCTCCTTCTTCTGTCTGAGAACCCATCATCCAATAACTGACCTGAGTCATGTAATCTTCCCCTCTTTTCATTC
>NC_057735.1:34895113-34908301 GCF_004010195.1 Chiloscyllium plagiosum | reverse complement strand
GTGGAAGCTGGTACAATTGCAACATTTAAAAGGCATTTGGATGGGTATATGAATAGGAAGGGTTTGAAGGGATATGGGCCGGGTGATGGCAGGTGGGACTAGATTGGGTTGGGATATCTGGTCGGCATGGACGGGTTGGACTGAAGGGTCTATTTCCATGCTGTACATCTCTGTGACTCTATGACTCTCTTTCTTTCATACAAGATAAGGGTTCATCAGATTGGTGGGTGGGGGTGTGCTAACATGTTAAAACATGGATTGAGAATTGGTTAACAAAAAGGCAACAGTGTAGCAATAAATGAAATTTGGAAGCTGACAGTCTGCAATTAATTACTGGGATGAGGGGGGTGGGTGTGTGGGGGGGTGGGGTTGCTATCAGTTTTGGAATCTCAACATTTCACAATATACACAAATAACCTACATGAAGGTATTTGGAATTTCTGTGGCTCCATGGTAGCATCCTTACCTCTAGGCCAGGAATGACCTAGATTCAAGTCTTACTTGCTCCAGGCTCAATGCTATTACATCTCTGAACAGGGTTGATTAGAAATATATCTAGATGAAGGCATCGAGAGCAGTGCATCTACATCTGCTAGCAATATAAAGCTAGGTAAGTGCTAATACATTAGAAAAACACAAAGAAGTTGTAAATGAATATATGTATAAATAACTGAATAGGCAATAAGGTGGCAGGTGGCCAAAGGGTCTGTTCTATATTCTATAATGTGAGGAAATGTGACAGCATTCAGCGTTGTAGGAACAACAAAGAACGACTTTTATTAAATGATAAAGTTTAAAAATTTGACAGAGATTTGAATGTCCACGTACAGAATGTAGCATTTTTAAGGTAATAAAAGATGTCCCAAGGCACTGCATGGCAACAACCTACTAAAGAAAGATTTGACACTGAACCACATAATACGTAAGATGGCAGAAAGCTTGGTCAGAAAGGTAGGTTTTGAGGTGGAAAGTTGAACGGAGGGAATTCCAGAACTTAAGCTAAAACAGCTGAAGGCATACCCACAATGTTGAATAAAATAATGTTTTTAATAAATAGCCCATCTCCGTTTTCAGGCAAATCCATATCCAGCAACCTGCTATGTTCTCAGTTTGACAATAATGGCTAACAAGGAAACAGATTTTAGATTGGAGACCAAAAACAATGGTTTCATCCATCCCAATATTCAATTAAAGGAATTAAATGTCTAATTAGCAGTCTGTACTGAACAACAGTGGAGGAGTCAAGAGTTGTACTAGTGAGATAGAGTGGAACTTATCCATGTGCATAAAGATTAATGCTGTGCTTTGAGATGATATAAATGAGAAATCAGAGGTTAGAGAGTTTAACTTTAAAAAGCTGTAGGACTTTGGCTCAATCTACCAACTTACTTTCTTCTATGCGTGAGCCCTGTCCTGCGTGTTCTTTAAATGAAGCAATAGGAGAAGATATTCAATCTCACACTCTTAGTTTATTTTAGCAGTAAGTGGACAAAGTATACAGAGCTCTGGGTCTAGACCTTTCTGTCCCTGACAAACTACAAAGTGTGTCAGTTCAAAAAAGTAAGACCTATTCCTGTCCCTGACCCAGTCTTTTATATAATAAAAAAGTCATGCAATCACTGAGGTAGGATTATCTTCTGATTGGCTGTTGATCTGACTCAATTCTCCGCCTCCTCGCGTTCCCGGATGTCCGACCCCACGTGACCTACTTTTGCCCGCGAAACGGAGCACCACGTGACCTCCTCGCCCACGAAACAGAGCATCACGTGATCTCCTCGCACTCTTCCGGGGCGCGAAACAGAGCATCACCACAGGCTTCCGAGTGCCGAATATATTTACACTCGCAGCCAGTCATCTATTTTACAAGTAAGCCCATATATTTACAAAGCCAAAATAGGAAAACAAAACATGGAACATTCCTCTGAATCCCCCTTTAAGTGATTAAAAACTAGTTCACAGACCATTTTAATCATTTAGGATTCCACCATTCTGGTCTATTTTATGACCTAATCCACCTAAAACTCTTATAAGTCTTTATACCAACTTCAAAACTGTAGACCATTTCTTCAAGATCCGCATTTCACAATAAAGGAATCTGAATCTTTCAAAGTCAATTCTGTTCACAATTATGTAGCAAGCTATTGGAATGTCTTACCCTAGCTGATGATGTACCTAACCCTACGTTTTACACCCCACCTCTACCTGATCCCACAATTTTCTGAAGATGATGTGAATATGCACCTCTCACTTCTCTTCTCCCCTTCCCCAGCACATGAATCATGTTTCGAAGAATGGTGATGATTACGGACAAATAAATATTTGGTGGAGTGGGAAGATTGTCCAAAATATTAATGCCAACCTGAAGGAGCATGGAAGAATCTAGCAGAAATATTACATTGAACCTGGGAGAGTTTGGAGTCCATCCTTTCCACTTCAGAAGGTTTGGCCAATCCATTTGGACACATGTAAACCCAAACAAGGCACAGCAAGAGATTGCCAATATGCTCAATACAAGCTGGAATAGCAGCACCTCATTTTCTGCATAGGCATTTTACAGCCTCTAGGACTAAATATTGAGTTCCACAACTTCAGAGCATAACTGCGGACTTTCATTTTTTTTACAGCACTTCAACCCCACCTGCCCTGACCATATCTTGTTTTCTTCAGTAAAGCAGACTCATTTTATTCTTTTCATATCTTCATTTGTACCTATTTTACATCTCTATTTCTCCTTCATTACCAAAAGCACTGCCTTTGTCTTTTGCTCCAAGTACACTCAGTATCTATTCCACTCATTCCTTCTCGCCCTCCATCATTAGCATAAAAATACTAATTTTCATGCCCTTTTCAGATTTGAAGAAGAGCCATATTAAACTTGAAATGTTGACTTTGTTTTTCCCTGTACAGATGCTGCCAGACTTGCTGAGTTTCTCCAGCACTTCCTATTTTATTTAAGAGCTAATGCATGGCCTACAGCAACTATACATTCCTTCAATGTGTAAAACTCAAAGAAAGGTCAGTCAAGTGTTGCTGAGAAAGTTAAAGATTGCATAAGTTTAAAGAAACCATTCATAAAGTGGACAGAAACAGAAATAAATATGAAGACTGGAATGATTTTACAATATGGCAAAGGAAGACCAAGAAATTGATATGGGAAGGAAGAATAGAACACAAATGCAATCTAGCAAAAAATAGGACAATGGACTGTAAAAGCTTCTACTGGTGCATAAGAAAGAAACATTTGGTAAAACAAATATGGGTCCATTGCAGGCAGAGTCAGAAGAATTTATAATGGGGAAAAAAATAAATGGCTAAAATATCAGTCTCTGCCTGTTTTCTTTGAGGAAAATACACAAGAGATCTCCTGAATTAGATGTCCAAATGAATTGGGAGAATGTGAGTTGAAAGAAATTAGGATTAGTAAGAAGGTTTTACTGGAGCAATTATTGGGGCTAAAAATTGATAAGTACCTAGAACCAGATATTCCATATCTCACATTGTTAAGGAGGTAACTATAAGACCATTGATGCACAGATAATCAATTCCAAAATTACACTGTTTCTGGAATAACTCTTGCACGTTGGAAGCATATAAATATCAGCCCACTATTTATAAAAGGAGCAAGGTAAAAACAAGGAATTTAAGACCAGTCAGTCTTATCAAAAGTGGGAAAAATGCAAGAGCCTATCACAAAGCTTGCAATAAATGGACACACGAATAAAAATGATATGATTGGGCCATAGTCAATATGAATTTGCAATGGAAAAACATGTTTGACAAAGTTACTTAACTCTTTGAAGATGCTACTAATAAAATTGATAAATTGGAATTGATGGATATAAAATATTTGGATTTTCAAGAAGTTGGGTTTGTAAAATTAAAAATCTTGGGTTTAAAAATTTAAATCAACTGTCATTGATCAAGGATTAACTAACTGTTAGAAAAAGGTGAGTAGAAATAAATGGGTAATTTTCATCGTGGCTGGCTGTGATTATTTGTGTATCACAAGGTTCAGTACTTGGGCTCCAGCTATACACAATGATTTGGATGTGCAGACCAAATATAATATTTCTAAATTTGCAGATTCTACAAAACTAAGCAGAAAAGTGTGCTGTGAGGAAGTTGTAAAATATTTTCAGGAGGATTCAGAGAGTTTATTGATTGGACAGGAATATGACATATGGAATATAATGCGGAAAACTGTGATGCTACCTTTGATAGAAAGAATAAAATTTTGAGCATTTCTTAAATGGTAAGAGATTGGAAAGTGTAGGTTTGCAAAGAAACCTGGGTGTCCTTTCAATAAGTCACTGAGGGTTAAAATAAAGGTGTCAGGAACGTTTATGAAATACTAACTTTTATTCACAAATGATTTGAATGCAGAGATAGTGAAGTCTTGCTTTAATTGTATAAAGTCTTGCTTTGTTAGACCCCACTAAGAGTATTATGTCCAGTTTTGGTCTCTTCATCTTAGGAAAGATACTCTTGCCTTAAAGATACAATGGCGGTTCCCCAGACTTGTTCCGGGATGACAGGACTGTCCTATGAAGGGAAATTATGCAGCTTGGCCTACATTCTCCAGAGTTTTGAAGAACGAGAGATGTGCTCTTTGTGATCTATGAAATACTTAAAGGAATAGACAGAGTTGAGGATTGCAGAGTTTAAAACCAAGGAACACAATTTTAAAATAAGGATGATGCTTATAAGGACTGAGATAGAAGAATCTATTTTACTCAGAGGGTTGTCAATTCCCTGTCACAGACGTCTATGGAAGCTCAATCTTTGAATATGTTTAAAGTAGAGGTTGATTAAGTTGACAAAGGGTTATGGGAATAATGTGGGTGAAAGGCATCAGTGTTCAACCAGCCAGGATTGTATTAAAGGATGTAGCAGGTTCAATGGGCTGAATGGTCTATTCCTGTTCATATGTTGATGTACCTGTTTACAGCCACCTTGGCCAGGCCCAGGAGCAGGTCCATAAAAGGATCCTCTGATCTGCCTATCCCAGCCATCCAAGGCGACCAGAGATTATGAAGTGCAACAAGAGATTTAAGTGCAGTATCTTTAATTTTAAAAATTAAATAGGGACTGTATATAAAAGCTTTCAAAATAAACAGAAAAATAGATTCCTCTAATCCGCAAACATTACCTATGGCCTTACCTGGCATCCAGTGAATCAGCTATATGGGGCTGCTACATAAAATACTCTCTATTCCAGGTCCTCAATGGAAAAAGAGAGCAACCCCTTATGGAGAGCGCTCTATCCTCCACTTTGTACTGGTTCTAAGGGCTGTTTTGTTAACTTTGGTAAATTATAACCACCAGTAGTCTTAACAAGTAAAGTCACTTGCCTTAACAACAAAATATAGTATATTGCATAATAGCAATATGTACAATTTACATTGGATTGATATGTACAATTACTTAGACAATCAAGAGGCCAAGATGATGTGTCTGACCTCATTAGGATCGCAAGCGAGGCTCGCAATTCACCATCCATAACTGTATGCATTCATTAGATTGGATGGAGCTTAATGCAGTTCCCAATATTAGCACATTCAGAGCCATTAAGTTATATAACAAGGCCCATCTGCAATGTCTCCCACTAAAATTCAATATTCTTACACCATTCAAGCTTCAGCTGATGGAATAGCACTGCATAGAAGCATTAGGACAGACAATAACACATGGGAGACAGACCATAAGAAAATATGCAAAGTGATAATTGACTTTTGTCTGAAATATGACAGTGTGACCTGTGCTCAGTATGATAGGACCAACAATCATGAGTTGAGATTTACCTGAACATCCAGTCTACAAATGGCTGGTTTATGCTACTTCTTTGCCAAGTCACTTTTACCCATTTCTCCGTTCCCCTCTATCAATGGTTGATGTCATATTAACTATGAATCCATAGATTTTTTTTTCTCTAGATAACAACATTTCACAATAAAAAGCAACGAAATTGATATTTGGTTGTTGAAACATGACCTATCCTCTCAAACTACCTTAGCATTAGAATCTCTATTTCAAGATGACTCTGTTCCATTCTGTCATAATTTGAATGGAACAGTGGGCTATATAGTATTTGGGCTCTACATATTTATGTATCAGTCAGTGGAAACCATAGCCAGACTTCCGGTAGATATTCTTGTTCCCCCATGAGTCACAATCAAATAATTGTGGTATAGAGGACAGTTGCAATATGAAAGAATGTGACATTCCCAGAGTATTACATTTACTGATGTGTATAATGAGAACACAAACGTTAATGATGCGATGTATACAATGGTCAGTAGTCACAAGCTGTTCAGATGCTGGGAAGAGGATGGATAAATTGTACTGGAAAGCTGTAATAGCAACTTCAGTATTATGAATTACATCATGTAAGTAAAAGAGTATGCTGGACGCCAACAATCAGAAAGTAGTGACTGTTAGGTAAAGCAGTGCTATGACCAGAAATCAGACAATGTTCCCCAACTTGTTGCAATCTCATATTGCAAACTCTCAGATGAGGAGCTGGGGTGAACTGGCTTGCCTTTTTTATTCACTCATTCCCTCGGTTGGTTGCAACAAAGTTCATTTAAAAGAGAAGTTTTCCTAGACTTTAATGAATTTATTTTTTAAAAGGAGCCAGTTTAAGCAGGCTTGCTTGAATTAACAGAAAGAGCAAGTTCGTTAACTACAAAGTGTGTGAACAATTAGTATTGCAACACATATATACAGAGATTAGGGATGAGTCTAAAAATGTAAAGGTTTGAAAAAATAAGATGAGACCCTGAATTATTCACGTAGATTGGACAGTTGAATATTGCAGCTGTTGCAATGGAAGTTTCCAAAGAAAATGTGTTTGCAGTTTGGGATGTAATCTCCAGGGGTGGCTTGCTGTTGAGCAGAGGCTTCTCTGCCACTCATTAACTTTGTGGTCACAAGAGACCACAGTCCAGGCTGTTTAAATTTTGTTTGATAATTTTGGTGTTACATTCCATCAGTCTCTCTCCACTCATTGAATTTTGAAAAATACATTTCAGAATTACAAGTTAAAAATATCCATGGATTGTTAGGGTTCTGATTCATTGTTAGAATCTGAAAAGGTAAAGATGCAAAATACTCAGTAAGGGCAGAATCCAAAAACAAAATACTCAGTAAGGCCAGGATCCAAGATCAATCCCTGGTGTCAGCTCAGACCACTTGTTTTTGTGTTTGAGTGTTGCTTACAGATTAAGGGAATGCAGTGGCATATTGGCATATGACTATTAATCCAGTGACGCAGACTAATGCTGATGGGGATACAGGTTCTATGATTGTTTTGAGATTACTAGAATGGATTCTTTTCTATTCAGAAAAACCATGGGGTTTCTGCTGGGGATTGGAATAGCCACATTCACGTCAGCAATGATGTGTTACACTTTTCGGGAAGTCTGTTGTTCGGTAAGATTTTTTCTACTATCATATTTCTTGCAGAAACAGTCAAAAGTGTCCTCCTGGCAAACAAACCTAATACTTATTTGGTGACTTGATATTCTGACAATTGTTTTCTCACAAGATAATTGTGTAGGATCTGACAGCATAGGAATAAATGATATAGCTCCAGGTAAATTTGTCTCACTGGTGGAGCTTGCGTGTGAATCTTCAATGAGACAGCATAACTCAGTCATTGCCCCATCTTTTGAATTGTAGGCAATGAAAGGAGCTATCTATAAACTTATGCAGGCAGTTGTATTTCAGGCTAAAAAATCCAAATCCTACATTGACAATGAATGGGCAGCGAACACAAGCTAGAATTTCAGTTTATTGTCTTTTGTGGACATAATGTACTCTTCCTCTTTCAAATTTAGAATTATCATTAGAAATTCTGTTCTGAAAATATTTCTTGCTGCTCATGAGCTAACAGCTGTCAACAAAATTGGTGAGAAAAGATGGCTCAAAAATAGTCTTTAAATGCAAACAAACACACCAGACAAAAGCAACAATGAACACATCAAGGACAGTACATAAATAGATATCAAAAATATAAAATAAATCAAAGATTTTGATTCAATAATTGTCAAATATTAATTTCAGAAGGAAAGTCTGAAAAGCCACATTAGCTAATCCCATGCAAAATGCATCAACAGCACAACAAGTGGAATTATGGGTGTAACCTTACCATTTTTTGCTAAATAAAGTAAATGACATTCACTGTGAGGCCAAAGAAGTTTGTTCATAGAATCATTGAATCCTTTCAGCATGGAAACAGGCCATTTGGCACAAAAAATCCACACCAACCCTCCAAAGAGTACCCCATCCAGATCAATTCCCTCACCCTATTATTTGACATTTTCCCTAACAAATGCACCTAACCTACACATGCCTGAACACTATGGGCAATTTAGCATGGCCAATTCACCTAACCTGCACATCTTTGGATTGTGGGAGGAAACCAGAGCACCCGGAGCAAACCCACGCAGACACAGGGAGAATGTGTAAACTCCACACAGGCAGTCACCTGAGGCTGGAATCAAACCCAGGTCCCTGGCACTGTGAGGCAGCAGTGCAAACCACTGAGCCACCATGTTCAGGGTATTTTACCAAACTTACTGTTTTAATTGCCATTTGAACCTTTGCCGTAAGAACCACACTTTATTTTCACCCCATCTTACCATGCACATTTCATAGAGGAACTTGCCAATCCTCCACGAGATCCTCCAAAACACCAATCTCCCCTGAGGCTAAGCCATGTTTACCATCCTGCTGCCCCCTCCAGGAGCACAGCCATCTGCAACTGTGCTGCTGGACTGTGTTGGGCATCAGGAGAGAAAGCAGAGCAGGAGAAACTAGCACCACATTTCTCAGAGAGGGACCTGACAATCCTTGAGCATGGGGTAGTAGAAGGGAGAGGAATCCTTTTCCCAGAAGATGAACAAAGGAGCATATGCCACTTTACCACAGCGGCCTGGTCAGAGATTGCCAACCAGATCAGTTCCATCTCCAGGCTGAGGACAACTGGGCAACAGAACAGGAAGAAGGTCAATTATCCTCCCATACTCATCTGTGCCACTGTACCTGCCTCCCACCGATGCCTAAGCACTGACACTCCCTTTGTTGTTGTGCAACATCCTCTCTTGCTCGCTCTCATTATCCACTCCCATCTCCCAAATCAATAATCCTGCGTGTCCTCTGTGTTGCCTCCTCACTCCCTGGGAACACCTTGACACCATTCCTCCTCCTCAGCCAGCACTAATTATACTAAGAAGTCACCTGCAATAGCTGAACTTTGTATTATCCTGTGTTCCCACCCTTTTCTCACCTATATGACCCAAAATACCATTAATCTACCTATAGTACATGGACTGCAGTGATTCAAGAAAGCAGCTCACCAGCACCTTCTTAAAGGCAATTAGGGATGGGCAGTAAATATGAGCCCAGTCAACAATATCTGCTTACTGAGAGTGAATAAAAGAAAAATAACAGCATTAGTTTCCACAGATAAGTTGATGATATACAGTTCTATCTCTCCTCTATTTTTTTTGAGCCCTACATCAGCTCTAAAGAGTTTGACTGCTTATCTGGCCTCCATTATTGCATGGCCAGAAATTACTCCAATAAAACATTGCAAAGACAGAAGCGAGCATATTTGGTCCATACCACAACTTTGTTCTCTTATCACCCCTCTCCTTGGCATCTGTCAGAAACCAAGAGGAGGCTGTTTGCCACCTCTTCATCACACCTGAACTCACAATAAGTTTCCAACCACATATCTACATCATTGCTTAGACTGCATTATTTCCACCTTGGTAATATCACTCAGCTTGGCTCTTGTCTCCTCATCTGTTTAGCTGAACTCTCATCACACTTTTGCTACATCTGGACTTGATTATACTAACATAATCCTGTTCTGCCTCCTAGGTATTACCCAAAAAAGTTAGGAAAATCATTGGAAACTTGCTGTGAAAAATATTAACCTTGGTTGGAGAAGCACAGATTAATGAATGACAGTGTGCAAAGATTTGTTATGGGAAGGCTCTGCCTACTAATTTGATCGAATGCTTAAGCCGGTTGCAAGTGTTTTGATGAAAGTAGCACATTTGATATAATGGATAAAGCTTCTAACAAGGTTTTTTGACAAGTTCCAAAAATGCAGACTGGGAAGAAAAGCAAAAGCCTGTAAGATACAGGGGAAAGTGACAAATTGGATCCAAAATTGGCTCTGGCAGAATGCAAAGAATAATTGTAGCAGGGTGTTATTGTGGCTGGGAACATATATTACCATTAATAGGAAGCATCATGTGAAAAACACTAAGCGCAAATCACTGACAACTTGCAAGAGGGAGTCTAAATTTGATTGTGCTTTATTTCAGCTGATTACACAACAATTTATCATAAATGCATTTTAGCAGATGGAAATAATGGGATTTGCAGTAAGTTAGTTTGTGCAAAAATCAAAATAAAGTTGATATTGATGTCCACACAGGAAGATTCAATAAGAACTGATAATGATTTAAGTTGTGTAAATAAGGTGCAAATAAATATGACATATTATTGGAGACTTAGCGAACCAGGGGTTGGATGGCATGCTAGTACAAACTAAAGAACATTTACTAACTATTTACAATAATTCCGCTAAAGGCAAGGAAACCAGGATTTTACTAGAACCTTCTTTACTCAGATTTCAGATCATATGACTCACTGATAATTTTGTTTTATTCACTCTTGGGATGTTGATGTCACTGGCTGGGCCAGCATTGATTGCCCATCCCTAATTACCCTTGAGAAGGTGGAGAGCAGCCTTTTGAACCCATGGCGGAGCACTTAGTAAGAAGGTCTGTGAAGTTGAACACTTTATTTATTTTTCTGCCTTTAGATTCTACGTTTTGGTTTATTTTTCGGTGTTTTAAGATGGTGCCAGAGAGTGTTGACATTATACAACATTTTTCACTGTATTTTGTAACCAAACACACATGACAATAAATAAATCAAATCAAATCAAATCAAATACAGAGGGACCGTGGGTCCAAGTCCATAGTTCTCTGAAAATGACAACTAAGTGGCTAAGCGGATAAAGAAGGGATTCATTGATGGGAGCATAAAAGTTGGCAAGTCATGTTGCAATTGTATGAAACTTTGGTCAGGCCACATTTGGTGTACTTTACGCAGTTCTGGTCACTACACTATAAAAAGGATGCAAAGGCTTTGGAGAGGGTTCAGAAGAGGTTTACGAGGATATTGCCTGGATTGGAGTGTATTAGCTATAAGTAGAGGTTGGACAATCTTGGATTGTTTTCACTAGAACATTGGAGGCTGAGGGGGGCTTTGATAGAAGTATATAAAATTATGAAGGACATGGATAGGGTCGATAGCCAAAATCGCTTTTGCAGGGTGAAATGTCAAATATTTGGGGAAGTAGGTTTAATGTGAGAGGAGGAACATTTAAAGGAGCAAGTTTAAAGTAGGCCTGTTCCTGTGCTGTACTGTACTATATTCCATGTTCACACTCATAAATTTGAAAACATCTATCAGTTTTCTTCTCTCCTAGGAGAACAGTTTCAATTTCTTCAATCCAACCTCATAAATGAAATTTCTCAATCCTGGAGGCATTCTTGTGTACTGTGTACTGTCTTCAATGAGTTAGCATCCTGGCGGGCACAGAACTCTGCACAATACTCCAGCTGAGGTCGAACAAGAGAATATACTTTTTAGATCATGATATTGTTTTGTTAGCACTGGTCTCCCTAAATTCAGATCATATCTGGCTAACGTCCTGGTGTAACTCTACAGATTTCCCTAAATTTTCTAAGTCGTAGATGTTCTGGTTGTCCTTCTAAGTATTAAAAATAAATTGTCCCAGTAATCCAATATTAGCTAGTCAAGTTGTAGGAGGCTCACTGTCCCACTTCACTCTTACTGTCCTTGTTATCCACCACTAACCTTTTCACTTGACGTAAGTTCACCTTTTTATTTTCCTCCTTCCCACAATATCGCTTTAAATTGTTCACGTGACATAACTGATTCTTCTTCCTGTGGTCAGGGTATGATATCAGATAAGTCACTTGATTAATGCTCCCAACTGCCTTGTATGGACGACTGAATTTTGCTTTCAGAGGGTTTCCTTGCAAAGGTAATAATAGATATTTTGAGTATGTTTGTTTGCCCATTCTTTCATCTTTGCCTGTGAAGTTTATAATGGCTCATGTGCAACTTTGCATGTTCTGGTTAATCTCTCTATTAACACATGCAATTCAATATTAATGATTCATCTTTTTGCTTTAAGAATTTCTTAATCAGTTTGAAAGGTCCTCTTATCTCATAACTATTGATCAAATTGAATAGGCTAAATCCAGTTGATTCATTTTGTGAACGTCGGGTAGCAAAAAATATTGTCTCTATTAAATTGCCCCAATTCCTTGGGTGATAATGACAATCGCCTCAATCATTGTTTTGAGAGATTAATGGTAACTTTCCAAACTCCTTGTGTTCAGTAATGGTAATCATCAACAATTATTGTTGTAGGCATTTTTCTGGAGTGTATTCTGCATTTGCTGGAATCTCATATGGACAGTTTGCAGATCACACATCACCATTTTCACATTCTTTAAATCTCATGAGCAATTTAGGAGTCTTAGACAGATGAGGACTGGATACCATGTTAGTGCAACTGATGAAGGTTTGTTAACTGAAGGTTTGTCTGCAGTAGTGAGTAGAGTGGGTTCTTTCTTAATGATATGTTTTTTGAGGTATGTCTCTTGAATAAACTTAAAATATAAGCCATAACTATTAATTTAACCTGGGGCAGTGTCTTGTAGAGGAATAAGACGGTGTTATTTTCTGGGTCTGTAGATTATGAAGGAGCAAAAAATGGCCTTTAGTAGAGTGATATGCACTTCTTGTCAGATGTGGGTGTTTAAAGAGAGTTTAAGGGTTACTGCGGATTATGTCTGCAATAAATGCTGTTGGTTTTGAATCTTATCAGATCTAATGGATCGGTTGGAGAGACAGTTAGAAGCAATGAGGAATTTGTAACAGCAACAGTATGTGATGGATAGCAGTTATAGGAAGGGGGGAAAGTCTCATATACAGTCACATTGATGGTTAACTCCAGGAAAGGTAAGAGAGGTAGGCAGCTAGTGCAGGAGCCTTCTGTGGCTATACCCATTTCAAACAGGTATGCTGTTTTGGAAAATATAGGGGGTGATGGATTCTCAGGGAAGC
>NC_057735.1:34892891-34894393 GCF_004010195.1 Chiloscyllium plagiosum | reverse complement strand
AATACATCCAGGGAAGTTATTTGGGTGGAACTGAGAAATAAGAAAGGGATGATCACCTTATTGGGATTGTATTATAGACCCCCTAATAGTCAGAGGGAAATTGAGAAATAAACTTGTAAGGAGATCTCAGCTATCTGTAAAAATAATAGGGTGGTTATGGTATGGGGATTTTAATTTTCTGAACATAGACTTGGATGGCCATAGTGTTAAGTGTTTACATGGAGAGGAATTTGCTAAGTGTGTACAAGTGTACTTTAGTAAGGCGTTCGACAAGGTTCCCCATGGGAGACTGATTAGCAAGGTTAGATCTCATGGAATACAGGGAGAACTAGCCATTTGGATACAGAACTGGCTCAAGGGTAGAAGACAGAGGGTGGTGGTGGAGGGTTGTTTTTCAGACTGGAGGCCTGTGACCAGTGGAGTGCCACAAGGATCGGTGCTGGGACCTCTACTTTTTGTCATTTTCAGAAATGTTTGGATGCGAGCATAAGAGATACAATTAGTAAGTTTGCAGATGACATCAAAATTGGAGGTGTAGTGGACAGCGAAGACAGTTACCTCAGATTACAACAGGATCTGGACCAGATGGGCTAATGGGTTGATAAGTGGTAGGTGGAGTTTAATTCAGATAAATGCGAGGTGCTGCATATTGGGAAAACAAATCTTATCAGGACTTATACACTTAATGGGAAGGTCCTAGGGAGTGTTGCTGAACAAAGAGACCTTGGAGTGCAGGTTCATAGCTCCTTGAAAGTGTAGTCGCAGGTAGTTAGGATAGTGAAGAAGGCGTTTGGTATGCTTTCCTTTATTGGTCAGAGTATTGAGTACTGAAGTTGGGAGGACATGTTGCAGCTGTACAGGACATTGGTTAGGCCACTTTTGGAGTATTGCTCTTCTAAGAAAATAGGAGTATACTTAAGAGGGAAATCAGGAGGGCAAAACCGAGACATGAGATAGCTTTGGCAAATAGAATTAAGGAGAATCCAAAGGGTTTTTACAAATACATTAAGGACAAAAGGGTAACTAGGGAGAGAACTGGGTCCCTCAAAGATAGGCAAGGCGGCCTTTGTGTGGAGCCACAGAAAATGGGGGAGATACCAAACGAGTATTTTGCATCAGTATTTACTGTGGAAAAGGATATGGAAGATAGAGAAAGTAGCTAAATAGATGGTGACACCTTGCAAAATGTCCATATTACAGAGGAGAAGTGCTGGATGTCTTGAAACGCATAAAGGTGGATAAATCCCCAGAACCTGATCAGGTGTACCCGGGAACTCTGTGGGAAGCTCGAGAAGTGATTGCTGGGCCACTTGCTGAGATATTTGTATCATCGATAGTCACAAGTGAGGTGCCGGATGACTGGAGGTTGGCTAATGTGCAGCCACTATTTAAGAAGGGTAGTAAGGACAAGCCGGGGAACTATAGACCAGTGAGCCTGACATCGGTGGTGGGCAAGTTGTTGGAGGGAATTCTGAGGGACAGGATGTACATGTATTTGGAAA
>NC_057735.1:34871168-34892312 GCF_004010195.1 Chiloscyllium plagiosum | reverse complement strand
TTGGAGGATTTGAGCTATGTGGAGAGGCTGAACAGGCTGGGGCTGTTTTCCCTGGAGCATCAGAGGCTGAGGGGTGACCTTATAGAGGTTTACAAAATTATGAGTGGCATAGATAGGATAAATAGACAAAGTCTTTTCCCTAGGGTGGGGGAATTCAGAACTAGAGGGCATAGGTTTAGGGTGAGAGAGGAAAGATATAAAAGAGATCTAAGGGACAATTTTTTCAGACAGAAGGTGGTGCGTGTATGGAATGAGCTGCCAAAGGAAGTGGTGGAGGCTGGTACAATTGTAATATTTAAAAGGCATTTGGATGGGTATATGAATAGGAAAGGTTTGGAGGGATATGTGCCGGGTGCTGGCAGGTGGGACTAGATTGGGTTGAGATATCTGGTCAGCATGGATGAAGGGTCGAAGGGTCTGTTTCCATGCTGTACATCTCTATGACTCTATGACTCTATAATTATTTACTCTAGGTACAGAGATGTGCCACAGCAGGACTTCACTTGAAATTTCTTCATTTAGATCCCAGTTCCATGTAATCTGACAGCATTTAACATTCAAAGATGATGTAATCTCGTTATTGTCAAACAGCTATTATACAATGGTTACGTGAATTCACTACCTTTGAAATCCCACAATATGGTAATGACTACCTCCAGGAACCTTCATTCTCCTAATCTCCAACTTGTTGAGATCCTAACTGTAATCTCATTTTCTTGCCTTCCTCTTCAATCTATTCCATGGTTATGTTTGGGATGATATTGTAGCATGTAGTATCCAACAGTTAAGTTCGATGTATCAGTTACCTTGGGTCACAACCAGATCTGGAAAGAGACACAAAAATGTTTTTCAAGATGACTGTGTTCTGTGACACTTGCAGCTCCAAAATCTTCAATGCTGTGCACTTTCTAGCTGCTTTCTTTCCCTCATATGTGCCTTGAGCAAAATTAGGAGGATAGTGAAGTCTTCTTGCAAGTAATCTGATCCCTCTTTATGATTTGGAGGTGCCGGTGTTGGACTGGGTTGGACAAAGTTAAAAATCATACAACACCTGTTTATAGTCCAAAAAATTTATTTGGAGGCTCTAACATTTGGAGCGCTGCTTCTTCATCAGTTGGTTATCAACCACCTGATGAAGAAGCAGTGCCTCGAATGCTAGTGCCTCCAAATAAACCTGTTAGACTATAACCTGGTGCTGTGTGATTTTTAACTTGATCCCTCTTGATTTGCTTGAATAATTCTATACCTGTTGTATTATATATCACAGTTTGCATGACTGTATACCTTAATGAGATATGATCGTGATAACATCACTGTATGATAACATGTGACCTGAGAGTATAAAGTTCTCCAAATCCATCTTACTTTGTCACTTGAAGGATGACACACTTATTGAAGCATGCTACTCTTTGTAACCAAAAGCTTAATGTTAGACATGGATATGCCATGGATTCAATATTTGTATACATTACAGTTAATTGCAATAAATGTTTGATTTCAATTCCACAAGACCCATGCCCTAGTTTTTTTTTATCTTGCAAGGAATAATCTAAGCACTGCCACATTAGGTAAAGATAGTCTGCTGAAGACATGATGGTTAGAATTGCTAGCTGTCTATAAAATAACTGCAGTTCTCAGTAGCAAAGATATAGAAACCTAATTGAACACAGTCAATTGTAAGAAGATCCTGTTTGTGTATGATATACAAAGAAAGAAATATAACATAGCTGGAAATATAAATAATAAAGTTACATATTAGAGTAGAATTAAAAATAAATTTTAAGAACAAATGGGATGAGTTTTAAAACTGTCAGACACACTGAAAAGAACTATCATTATTATTCTTGCAAGCTGTCCCAGAAAGTTGATCAAAAGTAAGTAATCATATTCCTCAAAACCGATTCATTGTAAATGCAAGCACAAATAAAATTGAAAGTTGGCCACATTATATGAGATTAGCACAATCCAGTGAAAACTCATACATGTGGGTTAGCATCCTATAATGGTAATAAAACATTTACATGGGGCTTCCATAAAGGCAAACAGTGCAAGAATGGAAATATTGTTCCAGGAAAAATAAATCAATGACATTATTAGGCAAATGAAAATGAATGAAGTGTCATGGACTATTTATGAGACAGTAAATCAATGGGAATATAGTTGCACTGTTAGCAAGTCAATAGCATTACATTCCCTGTGAACTAGTTCTTTGCAAATCAGTATTTGGTATATTTTTTGAGGAGATGATGGCATAGTTGTGTTGCCAGTGGACTAAAAATCAAAGACACAGGTAATTTTCTGGGAACCTGGGTTTAAATGCCACCACAATAAATGGTGGAATTTGAATTTAATTAAATTCTGAAATTAAAAGTAAACTGATGACTACAGATTCAAGTAGTCAGGTCACCACCATCTTCTGAAAAACAACTAAGGATAGACAATAAATCTGGCCCAGCCAGCAAACCACACATCCAATGAATGGGTGAAACTACATGGGTCCTTTAACTTTCCTTTAATGTTAAATTCATCACCATTTGCCTCTATCCACTGTAAATTGTGCTCAGAAGACATCTACTAAGTATATTATCTTTAACTTCTACAGTTCAAAGATCTGAAATTATTTCTAAACAAAGGAGTGTCTTCATCAGACCAAATGGTTTATTCACCGACAATCAATGAATGACATTTTTTCAACAGTTTTATAAGTGTGGTGCAGGCAAAATAAAATATAATAGTTAGAAAACTGAATGTTGGGTAGCTTAATACAATTTTGTATTTGCATGATCATGCATCTTTTTTCTTCTTTATCTTCTTAAACTTTAAACATATAACAGAAAAAATAATCATCTTAAATATATGCTTATTTCAGGACAGGAGAAAGTGAGGACTGCAAACGCTGGGGATCAGAGTCAAGTGTGTGATGCTGGAAAAGCACAGCAGGTCAGGCAGCATTCAAGGAGCAGGAGAATTGACATTTCGGGCATACGTCCTTCATCCTGACCTCTTTCCTGATGAAGGGCTTATGCCCGAAACATCGATTCTCCTGTTCCTTGGATGCAGTCTTACCGGCTGTGCTTTTTAAGCACTACACTCACTTATTTCAGGACAGTTTCATTTAGACATATCTGGCACAAATTATATGTACAATCTCCATTAGTTCTTCTCCTTTGCACTATTTAAAACATTGCTAGAATTATTTTTAAATGTAAATGTGAAAGATGTGTTATTGATATATATGATGGTTAGAAAATTGCATTCAGTGTAAATCATTCGTACTAAACCCTCCAAGTTTGTTTACCATGTTTCTTTTAACAGTTAATTGTATGTTAAGTATATCAAATTAGTCATGATTATTCCAGTGATAATGTACCAACATTACCTTGAATCATAACTAGATTCAAATTTTGGCTATGTTTCCTACACATGTAAGCTCATTATGATTTTTTTTTAATGTGGAACCTACCGTCAAAGGTACTTGAGGCATTTGACACAACTGCATTGGTTAGTAGTAAAAGCAAGCATTAACTAGGATTGGTGCCAAGACCATTGGCAAAGACACTTTATACAGTAGCAGAAAGGCTGGTAGCATGTATATTATCTGATAAAATTTATGACCATTTAAAAAACAAACAATACTAAATAGATTTTAAGACAATGGTGAGGAGTATAAACTTATTTTCTAAAAATGTTCATTGAATCAAAGTTTCTGCAGCTTTTCACACAATCAGCCTAGTTAAAAGGATTGAGGTCTCACTTTCTGAATAGAAAGTTCCCAATTTTGGCTGTCCATAACAGGAAGGTAGGAAAATGACAAAAGACAGATGTTACATTCTGCTCCACAGGGAGGGAGGTCAAACTACCAGATAAGTCACAGCAGATTATTTGTATGTCCTGATTGTGAAATTACTTTTTTTCTCTTGTTCAGATACAGAAGACGAAGAAATCAAATAGCACATCTTTGTTACTTTCTAACTAATTTAACATCTTCATGTAATTGAAATAGGAATCAGGAGGAAATCTCTCTGCTGATTGGAGTTGTACCTAGGACAAAGGAAGATGGTGTTGCGGTTGGAGATCATTCTTCTCAGCCCCCGTCTGCAGGAGTTCCTCAGGGTAGTATCCTAGGCCCAACCACCTTCAGTTCCTTCATCAAGGACTTTCTCTCCATCATAAGGTCAGAAGTGTAGATGTTTGCAGATGATTGCACAATGTTCAGCACCATTCAACTTCTGAAATAATCAGTGACCATATTCAGCAAGACCTGCGTAATACTTTGCAGCCCACCAACTTGATACAAGCCACAATGTAGTTTAGTTGAACCATGGTGTTGATTGAGAGTCCCAGTGGAATGCATTGGTTGACATGGAAAGGTTAATCCTATAGTACTTCAAATTAAACTGTGTCAGTACAGTGAGAAATCACAGGAAACAGAGGAGGCAATGGCCTAATGGTATTATCTAGGAAATGCTATTGCTACATTGCTGATTCACATAAGGCAGTTATGCACATAAAGCATGATCAGTGTGTGGATTTTTTTTTGAATTCGTTCATGGGATGAGGGCATCGCTGACTTGCCCATTTTTTTTATTGTCCATCCCTAACTGCAGGTAAGAGTCAACCACTTTATTGTGCATCTGAAGTCACATGTAGGCTAGACCAAGTAAGGATAATAGTTTCCTTCCCTAAAGGACATTTATGAACCACTTGATTCATGGTCATTATTAGACTCTTACAGATTATTAGTGAATTCAAATTCCACCATCTGCCAAGGCAGGATTCAAATCCGGGTCCCCAGAACATTCCCTGGGTCTCTGGATTAACAGTCCAGTGATAACCCCACTTGGCCATTGCCTGCCCTGTTTCCCAGTCAAGGAGTGAAATCAAAACTCCAGGACTGTTTTCATCAAAAAAAGAGCTGGAGAACACAATATGTTTTCCTGGGTCAACAAGTTGAATGGAAGACCATTATCATAATTCCTTTGATTTTTCCTGAGCGACTTGCCTGTTGAAAACATGCATTTATGAATTTTTCATAATCAGCCCTGTGTTTTGGCTAACGAATGTTGATTTTATTTTGGGAATTCACAACGACACGCTTTTCTTAATAAAGCATGGTTAATTGCAAAACAAAACATAAAGTTGGATTAGTTAAAAATAACCAGAAAAAGAATTAACTTGAACGTTATTTCATTCTCCTCCATTAGTTTATTCCGCCGATGCTATTAAGATCATTTATTATTTCTCTCCTGCTTTAATTGAGTCCCTGTTTTTGAGGATGGCAGCTAAGACACGTTTTGCGACCAAGTTTGTGCTTGAGCGACAGCCACAAGGGACAGATAGCAACACTACCTGCGTTTATCGCTTTTCTTTCAACATTCGGCGCGGAGCCTTTGAACAATTCATTTCAAAGTAGTGACTGAGTGGAGTGTCGCGGCTGCACCAGAGCCTAATGCTTTGTGATGAGGAACGGTTCTGTTCAATTATAAATTCTCCAAATTATTAAACGCCAATCGCCAACAATCTCATTGAAGATTTGACATAGGACAGTTATTGGATCTGACAGTTTAATGAACTGAATTATTACAGTTGCAGTGGCAAATGTCCTGAAAGTTTTGGATTCCCTATATGGATTCACCAGAGCAAATTCACAAACAGAAGGTTGAGAGCTACCGTCCAGAAAGTGAATCGTTCATAACAGCATTAGCGAACATTTTTAGGGCAGTGGTAGTGTCCCTACCTTTGAGCCAAGAGGCCTGAATTCAAGACTCACTTCCCGCAGAGCTGTGCATTAATGTATCTGAACGGGCTCTCAGTAAATATCTTATCCAACAACTTATTTTAGTTCAGCACCCTAGGGTTCACAATATAATTAAACCTTCATCAAATGACTAGTGAATGTAACTTGCACAGAGTACAGAAATATCACTCCTTATCACTGTAAATGATAAACTATCAGTGTACTAAAATTATATGCACTCTCAGCTGCCATGCTGAAGTTCCGGCATCGGCTACAGAAACGCGGCAAGAGATCAGTGTTGTTAGAAATTAAATGGGGGCCCGCACAGTTCTAGGACTCTTCCCAAATTTAAAATATGTGTAAATATAATTTTGTACAAGTCAGAAATGCGTTCGGTTTGGATAGAGTCAAACTCCAATGTTTATTTGTTTCTTCATATCCTACCGTACAGAACCAAACTGCTTCAGTGATTATATATGTATTTTTATGAATCAAGTACATTTTTTAAAAATAGTGTCGTTAGCAATGTGTGCTGCATCATATGCGCATACAGAATAAACAAATAATGAGAACAGGACAAAAATATCCCAATCATATATTTGCTAAAGAGCCCCTCTGTTATTGACTGGGAGAAAAGTGCCGCTGCTAGCCTTCTCCTCCACTGAACAGATGTAATTTAAAAACAAGCTGTCGACATTTTAAAAAGAAAACAAAAAACATGTACTGAAATTGAGTTACAACACATAGTGAAAACGTTTCATTCAACTCAGTGCCTAAACTGTCTTCAATTTGGGAACATTCGCTTGTGTGACTGACTCCCCTGGGATCAATGGTTACGCTGAACACTTTGCAATTGTTGTTCTTTAATGGTACAATGGACTTTTGTCTGAGCCAAAATTGGTCCAATTCTGAAACTTTTTAAATAAAAATCTATCGAAATATTTAATGGCGGATTTGGAATCTATGACAGCGGGTGACATTGTAAATGTCTTTAGGATTCTAAATGAATGTTCATTTCCGTATTTCAGCAAGTTTCCACAAGATGGCACGCCAAGGTTATTTCTCCCTTGTGCTGAACGATTTACAAGAAGGATACGGGCAGCTTCCTGAATTCTGACAGGGGTCACCTTTTTGAAAAATGACCCTCACACTGATCTCAGGGTGCCTTTATAAACCTGGCGTTTCTACGTAGACGAATGAGAGCGTTCAGGCAGTATGCTGCAGGCATTTCACTGTCACTTTGAAAACAGCTGCTGGGTCTCTCGGCGTCAGGAGACTGAACAGCGCTCGCTGAGCTGCTAGCAATGGGGAGAAAATTCACTGTGGGGCTACGCGGCATTTTGAACTTACACCGTACTGTTACTAAGTATTGCTCAAATCTTAAATATCAATTTAAGTATTGCTCAAATCTAGATTATGCGAATTATCAATTTAGATTATGCGAATGTTGATTAAACAGGTCCTGCTTTCAGCTTTTAACCCTCAAACTTCTCAAACGTTGTCTGTTCCTCTTGGTAATTGTCTCCAAACCACACATTGACAAAGATTGTTTGCAGGTGTTCGATTGTTATTTTCATTTCATGTACAGTACTGAATTTTATCATTGAGGTCTTAGGTAAATAGAATCAAACTTTCATTGATTAGTTCATGTGTAAGATTAGATTAGATTACAGTGTAGAAACAGGCCCTTCGGCCCGCCGAAGCGAAACCCACCCATACCCCTACCCCTACATTTACCCCTTACCTAACACTACGGGCAATTTAGCATGGCCAATTCATTCACCTGACCCTGCACATCTTTTGTGACTGTGGGAGGAAACCGGAGCACCCGGAGGAAACCCACGCAGACACGGGGAGAACGTGCAAACTCCACACAGTCAGTCGCCTGAGGCGGGAATTGAACCTGGGTCTCAGGCGCTGTGAGGCAGCAGTGCTAACCACTGTGCCACCGTGTAAGTCAAACAAGAGCGCGTTGATCCTTAACAAGATCTGTCTACCGTGATAATGATAAAGCAAAGTCAGTCACTTTGAGACACCTGCACACTTAAAAGCAAAACTGGGCATTCCCCGCTTTGAATATTTTGGTGCTGATCCCACACTTGAATTTAAAAACTGAAATTGCTTGACAGTAATTTATTTAAAGGTGAATATGGCAAATCGATCTGTTCAACATGAAAATACAGGAAACAAACATGAGAATCAAACTGGGTGTCGGGATGGCATAACCAAAGTAGCATGAAACTACAGCTTTCATTTAGATCATGGGATCAAAAACGTTTCTGAAGGACACGTTCTGCTTTGTAAACTGGAAACTTTATTCTTTCAGTCGGCAAGTGAGACTAGGTCCGATTGGGATGTCTAGTCGGCGCGGACAGTTGGACCGATGGGTTTGTTTCCATGCTGTATCACTCTATGTCTGCAGTTCCAGACATTAAAGCAAAACGATACATGCGAAATTAAAAGGTTAGAGTTGGTCGAAAATCCAATCAAGTCACCAAATGTTGGAATGACAATTGCACACTGAAAGAGGTAGTTCGTGCTGCACAGTGAGTAACCTGAGCATGTAGTTTCAGGTTCAAATCCTGTCCTAGAACCTAATGGCCACAGAAAGTGCATTCATAACATGGTCAAAAATATTCCTTTGTCAACTTATCATTTTTGGCAAGCAGTAAGGGTGAGAGAGTTTTCTAATCAATTTGAAATGCTGCATCACCGAACTTTGCCATGATAAAAGAGTCCCGGAGCATGTTGTTGCTACATCTCCTTCACAGTTTGAAGGCCCTACAAGACAAACATCAAAAGACTTGGAATTGTTTTCTCCTACTGAGGTTATTGTTGCGATGTTCAGAAATGCCCTCTCCATTCGATATAGCTTCAAAAATTGATCGAATGCGCATGTTTCAAGGATGTGAACACGACAGCAGTCTGCTGATTCTCCTGTCACAGTCATGAAACTTAAATCCCTACATGGTAATGAATGTGGTGCAATATGTCATGTGTATACCATGTGAATCTTGTTACCAACTTTAGAAATAATCAGAATCCACAGAGAGGTGATGGGATCCCTTATATCACAGATCTCCAATGACATTTGGGTGGTGGCTAACATATTTGTAGAATGGATAGCTGATCGTTTGCTATTTAAAAAGGTTGCTACTCCTTCATTTATCATTTGAACATTTGTTTCAATGTGTGCTTATGTTGCATTTCACTATTATTGATTTATAATATTAAAATAATAACCCAGACTTTTTTCTTTAAAAAGTCTGTTATTATTTTAATATTATTAATCAATTTAAAAAGTCAAAAAATAAACAATTAGATCACAAATTAGAAAATTCAATTTTATCACTACCAAAGCTGAGTGCTGATGCAGTAAATTACTTTTAGACTCCTATTATATTCCTGAGAAATTTGTAGTATAAACGTAATGCTACTTAATCTGGAGATAATTTATTCTGATGATTAACTTTGTAACATTCTCTTAACTCCCTTGGCAGGATAAAGGCGCATTGTTTTAGTTTGTAATTTCACTTCAGTTTGATAACATCAGTGACCATTTAATAAATATTGATGTTTTGGAATGTAATATTATTTAAATAGAATCATATAGCACGGAAACAGGCACATTGGTTCAACCAGTCCATGCTGACCAATTTTCCCAAACTAAACTAATCCCACTTGTCTGCATTTGGCCCATATCCCTTTAGACCTTTCCTATTCATGTACCTATCTGAATGCCTTTTAAACATTGTAACTGCATCTACCACTTCGTCTGGCAGTTCATTCCACTTACGAACCATCCTCTGTGAGAAAAATATGCCCCTCCAGACGCTTTTAAATTTTTCTCCTCTCACCTTAAAATATGTCCCCTAGTTTTCAACTCAGTCACCCTAGGAAAAAAAGACCTTTGCTATTCACCTTATCTATACCCCTTATAAATTTATAAACCTCTATAAGGTCACCCTTCAACTTCTTATGCTTCGGTGAAAAAGGTCTCAATCTATCCAGCCTCTCCTTATACCTCAAACTCTCCAGACCTGGCAACATCCTGGTAAACCTTTTCAGAATCCTCTCCAGTTTAATAATATCCTTCCAATAGAAGGGTGACCAGAGTTGGTACACAGTACTCCAAAAGTGGCCTCACCAACATCCTGCACAACCACAAAAAGATGTCTCAACTCCTATACTCAATAGTCTGAGCAATGCTGGCAAGTGTGCTATACACCTTCTTAATCGTTTTGTCTACCTGTGGCACAACTTTCAAAGAACTATGTATCTACTCTGATAATTACTTAGGTATGTTTGATTATTTGGAACGCTTAATTCATTTCTCCATCTTTTGCCAGGTAACTGCATTATATGCAAAAAATTGTGATGCAAGGGCTTAGTACTGTACAATTTTAATAATTTGTTCATTTTTGGAATGTGGGCATCACTGGCTGGCCAGTATTTATTGCCTATCCCTAGTTGCCCTTGAGAAAGTGACAGTGAGCTGCTTTCTTGAATGTAAGGTAGTTAGATAAGTGTACATGTTAGTGGGCTTGGTTTCAGAAAGGCTTCAAATATTACTTTGTACTCTATTGAACACATGATTCAAAATAGAATTACATAAGTGCATGTAATCCAGGTGAGAATCCCTTTTGATTTGTCAAATAAAATATTTCTCCTGTGTTTGATAAAGGCATTTGGTTAATCTGGCAAGCTTTGGTTCAAAAATATTTTGCACTTATGTAGAGTAATTTTTTTTGGGGACACACAGACAGATTTGTCAAAGTAATTATTCAGGTAAAACAGATGCATGTGTTTGCAATAGCTGACCAGAGGAAGCTGTTTAGTGGCCAGACATACACAGCAATAAGTTGATATCATGAATAAACTTATGGACAGACATCTACATTAGAGCATCAACCAATTAAACATGCATCAATTGAGTCTCCTCAGTGGATCAATTTCTTACGTTTTGAGGGTTTAATTCATTATACATATCAGCAATTTCCATTTATGATGTAAATGTTTTGGAATTTTGAAGTAAGAGAAGTGAAACTTGAACAAATGGCAAGTCATACACAAATAAATTAATGTTAATGAGTTCTTTTAGGAAATACTTTTTTAAGTGTCACTAGTTTAAGATGCCGATAATCTTGCATCCATGATTATAAATTAAATATTTTATTACATTCTGAAATATTTTGGATCACCTAATTTGATTTTTAAATTTTGAGCGAATTTATCAGAAATCTGAAATAAATTCAGAAAGGGCTGGAGAAACTCAGCAAGTCTGGTAGTGTCTGTAGAGTGAAAAACTGAGTTGATCTTTTGATTTTTCTTCAGAATTTGATGTTTTTTTTGATGGTAGTATGCAAACTGACAAAACACTATATTTCATTTGTAGATCATTTTTGAAGAACCAATGTTGATTTTTTGATTTTGTTCACAGATTAAAATTTTCACATTTCAAAATCCAGTATCAGTTTCTGAACTTGCATAAATTTCCAATCTAATATTGTATTTGGTTAGGGCCTTTACATAATATTTTAATTGCATATGCCCATTCAAGTCAAAATGCACCTTGAGTTTTATTAAATTCCCTCTAGACTTCTGTTGTATCAATTGTATAACCACATTAATTGTCTGTAACTTGCAGTGCCTTCTTGAAATGTTCTTTTATACAAATGTGGGTGATGTGATGATAAAATTGAGGGCCATGTATGCCTTTGTAAACAGCTTCAGCATTATACATCAAAATTGTCTCTTTCTTTTAGATAAACACTTACATAAATAATGAGACTTTTAAAAAAAATGAATTTATTTATTTTGCTGCTCGATTTCTAATGCTGCTAACCACAGAAAAACTGTGAAAAATCAAGTAGATTGTTAAAAGTTATATTGACAGAACTGTAAATTCAGAAGCGAAAAAATATATGTCAAACTGGTAGCTCAAGACTTAAAATAAATGATAGATAAATAAAACAGGTTTATTTATAACAGTGGCTGGTGCTGCACGCATGATGGATGTACCTTTCACTGCACACCTGCGCATCTGCTTCATTCGCAACCTCCTCCTCTACACCAGATGGCACTGTGCTCGGCGTCGAATCTCTGGCGAGTTTTAATCTATGTAAACAATGCATCCGAACCTGATGGGCGACAGGTGACTGATCGACATGCGCATTATCCAATAACCGATGGAGGAGGCAGTAATCCCCGCTGTGACGGGCTCTCAGCATGTGGGTGGTGTCCAATGACCGCGGGGGAGGGGCGGGTTCTGCGCGCGCCGGGTTGGCTGGACCGGCGGCGGCGGCCGTTTGTTGTTTTTGGGGGGGGGGCGGGGTGTTGTTTGGGGAGTGAGTGCGGTGGGAAGATGGCGGATGATCGGAAGCGGGCGGACAACGCGAAACATCGGCGGGGGGAGCAGCTTAAGCGATGGCTGGGTTCCGAGACCGACCTGGAGCCGCCCGTCTTCAAGAAGAAGAAGACCCGAGTCAAGTTCGACGACGGTGCCGTGTTCCTGGCCGCCTGCTCGAGCGGTGATACCGAGGAGGTGAAGCGGCTGCTGGACCGCGGGGCTGATATCAACTACGCCAATGTGGATGGGCTGACGGCGCTGCACCAGGTACGGCCGGCACGACTGGCCTGGCCTGGCCTGGAGTGAATGTATAGGGTTGTCCTCCATCTCCCCTTCTGCACAGCAGACATTCGGTGCGGCAGGAGACCCCATTGACCCGCCCTTCATTCAGGCAACTGCTGTGCCATTGCCAGTGCGATCAATGTGGTTATGGTTTGTTTGCATTCCCTGTTGTTGCAGGTGGTCCAGGGCTTTCTCCAAGCGCATTGGTGCTGCAAGGGCTGAGGTTTCCCTTCTATCTCCGTTCACTGAAATTAATTGCAGTTGATGTTACGAATTTTGTCTCCAGTGATCTCATTCACCAGTATCTGACCTACTCATTTCCCGATTCTTTCCCTCTGTCCCCTTTTGTGAGCCGATGGCAAAAGTAAGGATACAACGGTATCCCGCAGCCAAACATACGCTTAAGATATTAGGATCACCAGTGACGGTTCCTACATAGAGTGCAGTACCTTTTACACAAGGAAACGTCCTTCTGCGTTATGATGTGTTTGATATCGGGCTTTTAAATGTTAGAGCTGCAGTTAACAAAAGTCCCATTTTACAGACTTGTCTATTTAAGGACACTGTGTTAATTTGGATATGAATTAATTTATTTCGCCACGTGCTGTTTTTGATGTACCAAACATAAGCAAACTTGGAATTCAAAGTATTTTCAGTCAAAAGAAAGTGAACAAACACTACGTTCCTATACTAATTTAGTGACTATGTTTTAACATGGTAGTTTGGCAGGTATTTTGAGACAAGATTAGAGTGGTGCTGGAAAATCGATGTTTCGGCCAAAAGCACTTCAAGATTTCCTGATGAAGGGCTCCTGCCCGAAACGTCGATCTTCCTGCTTCTCGGATGCTGCCTGACCTGCTGTGCTTTTCCAGCACCACTCTAATCTTGTCTCTGATCTCCAGCATCTGCAGTCCTCACTTTCGCCTAGATATTTTATAAGTCAAGTACTCTATTGGCTATAGGAGTTACGTAGCTTGAAAAGCAGTGCAGGGGGAAAATTGTTTTTAATCAATGATTCTAGTTGCTTGTGCATTTAAAATCACAACTCTACTTCAGTTGCCTTGGCTCCCAAGTTTTAGTGTTCCTTCTAGCTCTTTGCTTGTCTACCTGACTGCCTGTTATTAAAACACTTCTTAAAACCTATTTCTCTCCATATCTGTGAATATTGACTTGAATGTCATTATGTGGTACTGTCATGCTTTTTTTTATAATAGTCTTGTAAAGCATCTCAATGTTTAATTTTGTTAAAGGTGCTAAATATTGAATTGTTGGTATTTTCATTCTGTTATCATGTCATAACTATCTCTTTAAAATGTTGTCATATGGTTTAAAACCAAGCAGTTAAGTTTATCAGCTGTAATAATGGTTCGTGACCTTAAGGGAAAATTGTTTGTCCTGATGAGAAGTAGGAGATCTGCTGCCAAGATTTAGTAATGTAAGAATCATAGCCTAAATATGCAGTGAGAGCATGTGGGAAGATCCTTAGTGATGCACTTTGCTGCACTGTAATGAGTTGTCATCAGATTCATTTAAATACTAATACAGGCTAATATTATTCAGTTTTTGTTTATTTGTATTTGGGGCATGCAAACGCTGTAAAATGGTTACAAGTTTGGTACATTAGTTTTGCAAAACCTGCCTCAGTTCTAATCAGCATTGTTTATGTAGTTGGTATTGCTTTTCTTCTGTGTCTGTGTGGACAATGTTATCATCTAATACAGTAACTCGCTGCTGTTAGAATTGACATGCTTTTTTTTTACTAGAACACTAAATTGGCACTTAAACTTGCAACAATTTACAGTACACAATTAGATTGCATTTTCAAGGGGTTAATGTAAATTGACATGGTTTGGTCATTAAAACTAAATCCAAATGTCAGATGTAGACAAATCATAAGAATATGTTTCTCAGAATCAACTTTTGCATACAGTTTTCCTTGTATTAATGAATAGTTTAGTTAGATTGACAGTGGATTTACACAAACTTCTGATGCAAAATGAGAAAGGCATGAAAACCAGATAGTTTTAAGTGTGCTAATCTATAGAAAGAGATTAAGACAAGGTTTGAGTAAAGATTTGTAGCTCGGGTGCTGGTTGATGAGGTTGTGGCTTTGTTCGCTGAGCTCGGAAGTAGATTTGCAGATATTTTGTCCCCTGTTGAGGTGACGTTTTCAGTGCTTTGGAGGCTCCTGTGAAGTGATGCTGTACTGTGCCTTCTCGAATTTATTTGGTTCTGTTCCTGCTGCTTCCAGTTGCCGGTTCTGGTTGTTCGTTGTATATTGGGTCTAGGTCTATGTATTTGTTGATGGAGTCCGTGGATGAGTGCCATGCTTATAGAAATCCTCTGGCTGTCCTCTGTTTAGCTTGTCCAATGATTATTGTGTTGTCCCAGTCAAATGTTTGGGCCTTGTCATCTGTGTGTGTAGCTCCTAGGGACAGCTGTTTGTGGTGTTTAGTGACTAGTTGGTGTTCGTGAATACGGATTGCTAATTGTCTGCCTGTTTGTCCAGTGTAGTGTTTTGTGCAGTCTTTGCATGGACTCCTGTAAATTACGCTAGTCTTGCACATGATGGATATGGTTCTGGTGAATTATTGGTGAGTCTGAGGTAGCAAGAATACAGAATGGTGAATGTGCCACAAAAGTGTACAGAAAAGCTGCACATGGACCAGATATTGAACTACAACAGCAACTGCCTAAACACACATAAGAGAACCTTCATTAGGACCCTGTTCAAGAGGGCTACAAACACTGCAGCACTCCTGACCTGTGAAGAGAACAACATCTCTACAGAGTCTTTACCAAGAACGGATATCCCCGCAACTTCATCTGCAGATGCCACACAGATAAACAATGCGACAAGGACATGCTGCAACCCAACACATTAACCACTCTATCTTGTATAAAAAAAGTCTCAGAACTGACAGCTAGACTTCTCTGACCACTTGGATTCATGACAGCCCATAAACCGACAGCCACACTCAGACAGTGACTCACCACAACAAAAGATTCTACAACATCATGTGCAAGATTAACGTAATTTACAAGATTCCATGCAAAGACTGCATGAAATATTATATAGGACAAACAGGCAGGCAACTAGCAATTTGCATTGTCGAACACCAACTTGCCACTAAACGCCACAACTAGCTGTCCCTAGTAGCTATATACATAGATGATAAGGACCACAAGTTCAACAGAGACAACACAATGATCATAGGTCAAGCTAAACAGAGAACAGCCAGAGAATTTTTAGAAGCATGGCACTCATCCACAGGCTCCATCAACAAATACACAATATACTGGCTTCTGCAACAAACAACTGGACGCAGTAGGAATGGAAACAAACAAATTCCAGAAAACACAGTACAGCATCGCTTCACAGAAGGCTCCAGAGCACTGAAGATGTCATCTAGACAGGGACAAAACATCTGTAAATCAACTTCCCAGCTTGGCGAATGTACCCACGACCATGGCAAGAGATTACGACAGTTAACTTTCTCTTTGCTCAGGCACTGGAGAATGGCACTAATGAGTGAAATGTATGTTGATATGTCGAGATCTGTGTCATTACATCTATGTGTACTATTTTCATTTCTGTCATGAGGTTTCTGGTTATGAGAGAACATCTTTGTTTTCCTGTGCTTTACAAGTTTGCCAATTAATATTTACTTACATGTGCAGTTTGTAAGTGTGTTAGTAAAATAAAATTGAGCTTCAATGAGCATTCAATAATTCCAATGAGGATTAATTCAACTGAACTCTGTGTGAAGGCAGCAATTCAGTTTATTGAATTAGAGAGCTATTATTTTCAAACATGGTACATTATTTTTGTATGGATGACATTCAGTGACTACATCATGGGCGTTTGCAGAATAATCAGTGCCAGTGAGTGAAGTGCCTTTTGTACTAAACTATTAATACTGCTATATTAGAAAGTGACTATTTGATGATTTTCTTTGGTAGTTAGACTTACTATATGTTTAGGAAGTATGAAGATTATTTAAAAATTGAGTGCTTTTCATTATATGTTCTGAAACTAGTGTACTACACAGAATTAATTTAATAGGATGCTTTGAAATTGTATTCATAAACCATTTCCTTTAGTGTTTATATGAGCAATCCATTGAAATTTGAGAATTAACATATGCTGAATTTACTTAACCTTTGAAATACTAACAATTATTTCTTTACTCATTGGGAGTTTTCCTGGCAAAGAAATTTATTGAGAAAGTAGCACAGTCACGGGAGTAGAAGGAGGTTGTACTTTATCCAGAGTTGTTGATCATGAGCAACTGTATAATGAATACTCATCCTTCGCTTGTCTGTTTCTGCACAAATGCTGGCAGATTGGACGAGATTAATTTAGGATATCTGGCGGCATGGATGATTTGGTCCAAAGGGTCTGTTTCTGAGCTTTACAAGTCTATGCCTCTATGAGGGAACTAAATGTATTTCTAAGTTTGCAGATGACCCAAAGCTGGTTGTGTCAAAGCAGAGATGCTTCAGTGTGATTTGGACAAGTTGAGTGGGCAAATGCGTGGCAAATGAAGTATCATATAAATATGAGATTATTCACTTTAGTAACTTAAACAGGAAGGCAGATTATTATCTGAATTGTGATAGTTGGAAAAGGAGAAGTGCATCAAGACCTGGATGCCCTGGTACACCAGAAAGGTTGAGAGTAAGCATGCAAATGCAGAAAGTCGTGAATAGGTAAATGGATTGTTAGCCTTCAGAACAAGAGAATTGGAATACATGAGCAGTTGTTGTGACCACACCTGGAATATTGTGTATCGTTTTTGGTCTCCTTCTTTGAGGTAGGATATTCTGGCCATGGAATGCAACAAAGGTTTTCCAGCCTGATTTCTGGAATGGCAGGACTGACACGTGAAGATGTTAAAGTATCTATTCAAGACAGCTCTGGGAATTTCTGATGGACTTGACTGTAGCCTCTCTTGGTTCGTCCCAGAGATTATACTCTGAAAGGCTGGAATATAAAACTCTTACAGACAGTTTAGTTTAAATTATTACCTTTATTTACCAATGGCATCAGTGTTACACTATAACGTAGCTCAAGTCTGGTTTGCAGGTATCTAAGGTTCTAAAACCTTTAGAAGAGTCGTGGCGCCAACTCTTACCCCTGAGAGCTCTCTCAGGCTACTTCCCTTTATTGTTGCAAATAAGGACTCTTTATACAGAAATTGGTATTAAAATTACAAAAACACCACATGTCCTTAATCAGATAAGCAGCAATAAAATGGCAAAAGTTTGCAGAGGAAGAGAAACTCATTGACAGGTTTGATTACGCTTGACAAATTAAGCTATGTGCACATCAAAGTGGGAAATCTTGATCCAGCCAAGCCCCAAATGGCTGATTGCTTTGCTTTGGCTAGATAACCTTCCCTTTTAACAGTACATCATAACGAGGGACTGAGGAATGGTCCTGATGAAGGACTCCTGCCCGAAATGTCGATTTTCCTGCTCCTCGGATGCTGCCTGACCAGCTGTGCTTTTCCAGCACCACTCTAATCTTCAGCATCTGCAGTCTTTACTGTTGCTTATAATGAGGGACTAGTCTAAACTATGTGGAAAGGACATGAGGTAACCTTACTCAGCTAACATGGCCAATATCATTGTCCTACAAAATGGCTTTTTCTTTTAAAATCATCTTCGATTCCCAGAATGCAAATTAAATTCATAACCTTCCCGGATCTGGAGCTCCAGGGAACAACATACAAACATTCAGTCCATGGCAAGCCAGTGTTCACTCAAATCAGACCAAAAAAGGTTAATCTTTCCACCAGCTTCTGTTCCCTCTCCCCCTCTGTCCCTTGAACCCTTCAATCAGTGAGTGTAATTTACAGAAGAATGTTTTCTCTCTCACTCACACATGAAATCTTCCAACTTTCAGCCTTCATGTTTTCCTAGCCTGTAAGGGTAATGAAACATTCACTTCCCAGAGCAGTCAAGATGAGGAAGCTGAGCTTCATAAATTCAAATCTGCTCAGTGTGGTATCCATGCAAATGTATCAGGATTGTTCTATTATGTGCATATTCCACTCAGCTTATTAAATTACAAGTTATTTTCCGACTGAGTGAGTTTTGTTGAGAGTTTTTGATATAAACCAGCAATTTAGTTATCCAACATCGTATTCTGAAATATGTGCCTCCAGCTTCCGGTGTGGAAAAAAGTACTGCCACACATTCCACAAGTGAACATATGTTATCACCTTATTTACACCGATCCATTGACACAAAGAACAGAAGTCCCCAATTCTTCTGACCAAGCACTTTCCCACATTCTCTGCAGCAAATTTATCTCATTTAAGGCTGCATGCTTTCTCAAAGACATACTGAATTGGTTCGGACTATATTCAGGAGAGTTTAACGGAATGGGGAAGGTCAGAGGGAGTGGCTAAAATTACTGCCTCAGCTCCAGGAATCCGGGTTTGATTTGAGCAATGGGCCCACTGTCTGTGTGGAGTTTGCATGGTCTCCCTGTGTTTGCATGGGTATCCTCAGGATGCTGCAGTTTGCTCCCATAGTTCAAAAAGATGTGCAGGTTAAGTGGCTTTTTGGAGGGTCAGTGCAAATCCCATTGGCTAAACAGCCTTTTTCTGCCCTGTAGTCATTCTGTGATCTCGATGAAACCTATATAAATTCAAACAGGTCTAGATAGGGTAAAGAGCTGAAAATGTGTTGCTGGAAAAGCGCAGCAGGTCAGGCAGCATCCAAGGAGCAGGAGAATCGATGTTTCGGGCTTACTGAAGAAGGGCTCAATGCCCGAAACGTCGATTCTCCTGCTCCTTGGATGCTGCCTGACCTGCGCTTTCCAGCAACACATTTTCAGCTCTGATCTCCAGCATCTGCGGTCCTCACTTTCTCCTCGATAGGGTAAATACAGGAATGATGTGCCTGAAGACTGGGGAGCCTAGAAGCTGCAAACGCAGTAAAGTATATGGGATAGCTACTTTAGGTCTGAGGTAAGAAGAAATTTCTTCACCCAGAGTGTGGTGAGTCTGTGGGGTTCTCTGCTGTGGAAAGTGTTTGAGGCCGAAATATTGAATGTTTTTCAAGAAAGGGTTGAATAAAGTTCATAGGCTATCAGGAGCAACGGTATGTGGAGAATGCGCAAACAAGGGCACTGAGTTGGATGATTAGCTATGATCATATTGAAGGATTGAATGGGTGACTCCTACTTTCTCTATCTGTATGTAAGAAAATCTAGAACTGGGTTGGCATAGTTTAAAAAAAAGAGAGGTCACCCATTTAAGTCAGAGGTGAGGAGCAAAGTTGCCTAAGTGTTGAGTCTTTGGAATTCCCTTCCTCAAAAGGGAATGGATACAGAATCTTTAAATATTTTTAATGCAGATATAGGTATATTCTTGAATACTAAGGGTTGGGACATTATCGAACTTTGCAGGAATGTAGTGTTTAGGTTAAAATGAGATCAGCCATGCTCTTAGTGAATGGCAGAGCAGACTCAAAGGGCTAAGGTGGTCTAGTCATTTTCATATGTTTGTGAAAGCATTGAATGATTGGTTATAGTTATTGCCACGTTGTCATAGAGCCTGTTTCTATGCTGTATGACTCCTCGGTACACCATGTCTAGGTCAACAAACACCAAACCACACTAATTCCATTTACCTGCATTTGGTCCTCAGCCTACTACACCCTGGTATTTTAAGTACTCCTCCAGATAACAACTTTTGAGAAGATTTGTTGCTCAGGCTGAGGTTCTGGATGTAGGTTTGCTCTCTGAGCTGGAAGATTTTGTTTTCAGACGTTTCGTCACCATACTAGGTAACATCGTCAGTGAGCCGCTGGTGGCATGGCCCGCTTTCTATTTGTGTTTAGGCTTCCTTGGGTCGCTGATGTCATTTCCTGTTTTTTTTTTCTCAGGGAGTGGTAAATGGGATCCAAGTCAATGTGTTTGTTGATAGAGTTCCGGTTGGAATGCCATACTTCTAGGAATTCTTGTACGTGTCTGTTTGGCTTGTCCTAGGATGGATGTATTGTCCCAGTTGAAGTGGTGTCCTGCCTCATTTGTGTGTAAGGTTACTAGTGAGAGTGGATTATGTCTTTTTGTGGCTAGTTGATGTTCAACCGGAACTCTATCAACAAACATTGACTTTATCCCATTTACCATCCCCTGAGAAAAAGAACAGGAAATAACATCACCACAGGAAAAGCAACCCAATGAAACCTAAACAAGTAAATAGAAAGCAGGCCATGCCACCAGTGCTTCATCCAGAGGCTTACTGATGATGTAACCTAGTATGGTGACGAAACGTCTGAAAACGAACCTTCCAGCTCAGCGAGCAAACCTATATCCAGAAACCATCCAGATGCTGCTTAAATATTACAAAAGTATCTGCATCTACGACCTTATCAGGGAGCACAATCCATATTTCTGACATCTGTGTGAAAAGTTTTTATCTCCTCTAAATCACTTGCCCCTTACCTTAGACTTGCATTCTCTGATCTTAGACACATGTGCCATAGAGTCCTATAAATGTACAGCATGGAAACAGACCCTTCGGTCCAACCCGTCCATGCCGACCAGATATCTCAACCCAATCTAGTCCCACCTGCCAGCACCCGGCCCATATCCCTCCAAACCCTTCCTATTCATATACCCATCCAAATGCCTCTTAAGTGTTGCAATTGTACCAGTCTCCACCACAACCTCTGGCAGGTCATTCCAGACACATACCACTCTCTGCGTGAAAAGGTTGCCCCTTAGGTCTCTTTTATATCTTTCCCCTCTCACCCT
>NC_057735.1:34860789-34869524 GCF_004010195.1 Chiloscyllium plagiosum | reverse complement strand
CTGGGGATTTATCCACTTTTAACCGTTTCAAGACATCCTGCACTTCCTCTCCTCTGTAATCTGGACATTTTGCAAGATGTCACCATCTATTTCCCTACAGACTATATCTTCCATATCCTTTTCCACAGTAAATACTGATGCAAAATATTCATTTAGTATCTCCCCCATTTTCTGTGGCTCCACACAAAGGCCACCTTGCTGATCTTTGACGGGCCCTATTCTTTCCCTAGTTACCCTTTTGTTCTTAATATATTTGTAAAAACCCTTTGGATTCTCCTTAATTCTATTTGCCAAAGCTATCTTATGTTCCCGTTTTGCCCTCCTGATTTCCCTCTTAAGTATACTCCTGCTTTCTTAGAAGAGTTTAAAGAAAGCAGGAGTATACTTAAGAGGGAAATCAGGAGGGCAAAACGGGGACATAGGATAGCTTTGGCAAATAGAATTAAGGAGAATCCAAAGGGTTTTTACAAATATATTAAGGACAAAAGGGTAACTAGGGAGAGAATAGGGCCCCTCAAAGGTCAGCAAGGCAGCCTTTGTGTGGAGCCACAGAAAATGGGGGAGATACTAAATGAATATTTTAAATCAGTATTTACTGTGGGAAAGGATATGGAAGATATAGACTGTAGGGAAATAATGATAAGATTCTCTTGATCTGTTGTGTTGTATACCTCTCATAATTTCGTATGCCTTAATTACGTTTGCCTTCAGTCCCTTGAGGGAATTTGCTGTGCACAAATTGAAATCATCATTGCCTACCTAAATTTCAACACGTCATAGAGACTTCAGTGACTGCAAAGTGTTCTGCAAGGTTGAGATCATAGAAAGTGTAATGTGTTAGGTTCGTTTACTCTTGAGATTCTTACACACTTGATGCAACTGCAACACACCGACCTCTGTAAACAAGCAACCAAATTTATTAAATACAGAACAGTATAGGCTTTCTGGAGGAACATTTAACACACACCTTGCAGAACTTAAGGGGTTGTGGCAAAAAGCTCTCTCTGAACAAAGGAAACAGTCTGTCCTTTTACACAAAACTCTCAACATCATAGTTAGTACTGCCCACAAGACAAACCTCAGCCATCCCTTCTTAGTCACATGCCACTCAAGATACAATGCACTGACCACCCCACTTCGTAATGCAAATCATCCCTTAATGGTCAAATTTGTTGCAAATTGTTTTTGTAACTATAGGGGAGTAGTCAAATTCCAACTGTAATGTTCTTATACATTTTCATCCAGAAATCAATATCATCCTTGAATGGCAAGGAAATGGCCGTGTAAACATCCCACCTATAAGACAAAGACACACCACCTTACCACCGGGGCATTCAGTTTCTTGCGTAATGAAAGTCTTGCTTGAATGTTTTCAAGAACAAATTGGATATAATTTTTGGGGCTAAAGGAATTGAAGGCTATGGGCTGAAAGTGAGAACTGAATACTGAATAGAACGGTCAGCCATGATTATTTTGAATGGCAGAACAGGCCTGAAGGGGTAGCCCTCCAAAAGCTTGTGACTTCAATTAAACCTGTTTGTCTATAACCTGATGTTGTGTGACTTTCGACCTTGTCCACCTCAGTCCAACACCGGCATCTCCACATCTTGGATACCCAATGTCTCAGGAATGAAATGTTTGTTCATAGTTGCTTGTGATAAATGTCAGTTGGTTCACATATAAATGCATTTTCTATAGAGTTGTGAGATAATGTAAGCATTTCTGCATCAGAAAAAAAACAGTATTAGGAGGTAAAATATACACGCATTGATTGACTGATTCTACAAAATCTGGCTTTCTCCATTAGCTCCTATATCTGTGGCTCAGGTTTGGCTTGTATTCATTCAGCACAGCAAGGGTATAACTCATCAACTGTGCTTTAAACTAAACTAGTTCAAAGCAAATTGTATAATTTCATCTGTTGCTTTTTGAGTGAGAAATCAAACACTGGCATTTCAATTACGAAGTGCTGCTCATAACATTCTCCGTCTCTGCTTAACCATTTCAATATGTAACAGCCAACTTATGGCAACCACATCCTCAAATATTCAATGCCTCCAGTCTGAAACCCATCACAATCAATAACTTGCATTTATGTAGCCCCTTTAATACAAGAAAGCATACCAAGGTACTTCACAGCCATGTAGATAAAATTTGATATATAAGGAGGTTCTAAAAGAAGCCTATGTCAAGGAGCGTTTAAGTTGAGGAGGAAGAGTTGGAGAGGTTGAAACTTTATTGCTGGAACAGCACAGCAGGTCAGGCAGCATCCAGGGAACAGGAGATTCGACGTTTCGGGCACAGGCCCTTCTTCAGGAATTCCTGAAGAAGGGCCTGTGCCCGAAACGTCGAATCTCCTGTTCCCTGGATGCTGCCTGACCTGCTGTGCTGTTCCAGCAATAAAGTTTCAACTTTGATCTCCAGCATCTGCAGACCTCACTTTCTCCTCGAAGAGTTGGAGAGGTATCTTGTAGACCCAGCACCCGACTTAAGAATCAGGAGTTTATTCACTAGAGGTGCGCAGTCTGAGAACAGAAGGGTTGGCCTCTATTTTGCTATCATTGCAAAGGAAGCACAATGGATATACTTGGTTCATCCACAATGGCTCTGGATCTCCATATCTCCGATAGATAATTGATTAGATGGGAGGGAGTCACTGTTTACCCTCTTTCCCTGACTTTTAAAAGTATGTGATAGCGCATGTATTTATGTGGACAACATGAATGTTGGGACTAGTGAAGAGTGATGATCCTGTGGCCACCACACTGAAAAGGAGACATCAGGCAAAGAGACAAATCTAGAGCATGACCTGCTCTTAAGTCCTACCATTGGGTTTAACAAAATCTGATTGTCTTTCTTTGGAACCCTCAGTATTGAACACAAATCTGACCCCTGGATCTAAAATGCTGAAAAATGTGTTGCTGGAAAAGCGCAGCAGGTCAGGCAGCATCCAAGGAGCAGGAGAATCGACGTTTCAGGCATAAGCCCTTCTTCAGGAATCCTGAAGAAGGGCTTATGCCCGAAACATCGATTCTCCTGCTCCTTGGATGCTGCCTGACCTGCTGCGCTTTTCCAGCAACACATTTTTCAGCGCTGATCTCCAGCATCTGCAGTCCTCACTTTTCCCTGGATCTAAAATGTCATGAAAGTAGGACCCAATTTGTATTTGTACTGAAAGGAAATTAAAAAAAAAACAAGGTGGCGCTTCTAATATTGGACAAAATGATGCAAAAAATGTGAATTTAGCTGACTAGACATCAAGGTAACATTATAGAATATTGAACATAGAACAGTACAGCACAGAACAGGCCCTTCAGCCCGCGATGTTGCGCCGACCACTGATCCTCATGTGTGCACCCTCAAATTTCTGTGACCGTATGCATAACCAGCAGTCTCTTAAATGTCCTCAATGACCTTGCTTCCACAACTGCTGCTGGCAACACATTCCATGCTCTCTCAACTCTGTGTAAAGAATCTGTCTCTGACATCCCTTCTATACTTTCCACCAAACAGCTTAAAACTATGAACCCTCATGTTAACAATTTCTGCCCTGGGAAAAAGTCTCTGACTATCAACTCTATCTATGCCTCTCATTTATCTTGTGCACTTCAATTAGGTCCCCTGTCTTCCTTTTTCCCAATGAAAATTCCGAGCTTAGTCAACCTCTCTTCGTAAGCCCTCCATTCCAGGCAACATCCTGGTAAACCTCCTCTGAACCCTCTCCAAAGCATCCACATCTTTCCTATAATAGGGCGACCAGAACTGGACACAGTATTCCAAGTAGGTCTAACCAATGTTTTATAGAGCTGCAACAAGATCTCACGGCTCTTAAACTCAATCCCCCAGTTGACTTTGGAACTGGGAAAGAAAAGTAATAAGACAAAATTTGTGCTTCTAATGGCTGTTCCTTGAAGTCCATCCTTCAAATTGCAGTCTTTTATGCAAACATTGTTCAGTGGTCTGGATAGATGTTGACATGTGGTGAGGGTTTCGCAAAATTCCACCTTTTTTTGGGGTTGTTTCCTAGTTTGCAATCTGCAGCTTCAGGAGAAAGTGGGTTGAGAGAGACATGAAATAAAGGCGTGATAAATAGAACATCACAGGTGGAGATGATTGAGGAAAGCTAAAACATAATGGCCCTGTGCCCTTAGAGATTGCAGGTGTAAAAATCAGACCTGTTGGAGCATCAAACCTGAAGGCAGAAAGAATCAAGGCTGAGCAGATTCAAACAAAAGTATTTGGCAGGGACTTCTTTATTTGCCGAGATGGATGTACACACGATGTTTCCAATTTTGGAGTGGAGTGGGAGACCATAAATTTTATGTGACTAGTAAATCCACCGGGAATTCTAGAGAAACCTCTTTGCCCAGAGTTTAAAAATGTAGAACTCATTCACACAGGGTTAATAGTGTGCTTACATTTAAGGAGAAGCTAGATTAGCTCAAAGAGGGAGACTGGAACAGAAGGTATGTGGAGCACAAATACAGACACACCAGTTTCCTCTTTGTGCTTTAGACTCAACATTGTTCGATGAATATTTAGCATTACTCAGCAGTAGTTAATTCTGGTCATTTTAGCAGAGTCATCCATTTTCAGAGCTGCCAGTAAAAGAGGATCCTCGGTTTCCCATCAGTCTCCTTAACTGGGTTTCCAGTCTCCCACTGCTCTCAGGATGTTTTTAGCCTGTCAGTTTCTTGACTTTGCTTGAGGTCAGGAACATTCTTATCTCCTGTGGGTGAAATGACTGGTGTTAATTTGGAAAGAATTACATTCAGCACCAGCATTGGCTAATTTTGCACGTCAAACCCAGTGTCTGCCTTTATTATTGCTGTTCTAACCTTCTTTCACATGCAGTAGTAGCCACTACTACCTGCTCAGTTGGACAGTAAGGATCCAACTATTTCAAGAATCAGAAGAACGGTGTTGCCCTGTATATCCTGCTCAATAACATTAAAGCGATTATTTCATTATTGTTATGATACTGTTTGTGATTTAGTTGGCTGGATGGCTGGTTTGCGATGTAGGTTGCCACCAACAATGGGATTCAGATTTTGGCTGAGGTCAACATAACTGTCCCACCCTCAATTGAGATATGTGATCCTTGGGTTAAACTCACCCCCAGTACTCTTTCTCCAGTGAGAGTGTGGGACGATGGTGACTTTATCTTTTACTCCTTGTGACAACTAAAGATGCATAAATCTTGCTTCCTACTCTCAGTAACTACACTTCAGAATCACTTAATTGGCTGGAAAGTATTTTGTCCTGAGATCATGAAAAGCACTATATAAATGCAAGTTATTTCCCTGGGTAATCCAAGATGGAGGACAGGAAAAGTTTCTGGCTGTAAGAGCTGCTCCTTTTTTTGAGGTATTTTAGGTGTTGGAGGTGATTTCCTTGAATTCCAGGAGCAGCAATTAGTGTTTTATGTGCTTTGGGAATTTTGGGGAAAAAAAAAAGTCAAAACAACAGCAGTTTTAAAAGGGAGAAGCGCAGACACAGGAAGCATATGGTGAGGACAGTGCAGGAGAGAGGGAGAGAGAGAACCTGCACAGTTACTGCCTTTGCTGTTTGAATTTGTGTATTGCTGGACATCAGAGTGCAGCTGGGAAAATGAACAAACAGTGAAATTCACAACTAATCTTGGAGGAACTGTTGGTCGAAGTTCACATCACAGAATCAGATAAGTTAATTGTTGTTTTAAGTCTGTCCAAGAGAAAGGCTGCAGTAGTGAGTACAGTGGATTCTTTCTTGATTATATGTTTTTGGAGATAAGTCTCTTGATTAAATTTAAAATATAAGTCATAGCTATTAATTTAACCTGGGGTAGTGTTTTTAGAGGAATGAGACAGTATTATTTTCTGGGTCTGTAGATTGTGAAGGAGCAAAAATGGCCTTTGCAGTGATGTGTACTTCTTGTCAGATGTGGGAGTTTAAAGAGGGTTTAAGGGTTACTGCGGATTATATCTGCCATAAATGCTGTTGGATGCGAATCTTATCAGATCGAGTGGGTTGGTTGGAGAGACAGATAGAAGCGATGAGGAATTTGCAACAGCAACAGTATGTGATGGATGGCAAAAGGGGGGAAAGTCTCAGATACAGTCACATAGATGGGTTAACTCCAGGAAGGGTAATGAGAGGTGGGCAGCTAGAGCAGGAGTCTTTTGTGGATATACCCATTTCAAACAGGTATGCTGTTTTGGAAAATGTAGGGGGTGATGGATTCTCAGGGGAACGTAGCACAAACAGCCAAGTTTCTGGTATTGAGACTGGCTCTAATGCAACGAGGGGTACGTCGGCTTCCAAGAGATTAATTGTGTTAGGGGATTCTGTAGTCAGAGGTACAGACAGACGTTTCTGTGGCCAGCAGAGAAAAAGCAGAATGGTGTGTTGTTTCCCTGGTGCCAGGGCTGAAAATGAGTTGCTGGAAAAGCGCAGCAGGTCGGGCAGCATCCAAGGAGCAGGAGAGTTGACGTTTCGGACATGAGCCCTTCTTCAGGAATTGAGGGAGGAAGAGAGCTTCTTCAAGGAAAACATCCTTGTAAGAGGATTCACATTAGGTTAAAATCTTACAGGAGAAAGTGAGGACTGCAGATGCTGGAGATCAGAGCTGAAAATGTGTTGCTGGAAAAGCGCAGCAGGTCAGGCAGCATCCAAGGAGCAGGAGAATCGATGTTTCGGGCATGAGCCCTTCTTCAGGAATGGTGCCAGGATCAAGGATGTCTCTGAGAGGCTGCAGAATGTTCTCATGGGGGAGAGGAGCCAGCAAGAGGTTATTGTCCACATTGGAACCAATGATATAGACAGGGAAAAGGTTGAGATTCTGAAGGGAGATTACAGAGAGTTAGGCAGAAATTTAAAAAGGAGGTCCTCGAGGCTAGTAATATCTGGATTACTCCTAGTGCTACGAGCTAGTGAGAACAGGAAAAGGAGGATAGAGCAGATGAATGCATGGCTGAGGAGTTGGAGTATGGGAGAAGGATTCACATTTTTGGATCATTGGAATCTCTTTTGGGGTAGAAGTGACCTGTACAAGAAGGACGGATTGCACCTAAGTTGGAAGGGGACTATTATACTGACAGGGAAATTTGCTAGAACTGTTGGGGAGGATTTAAACTAAGGTGGGGGGGGTGGACCCAGGGAGATAGTGAGGAAAGAGATCGATCTGAGACGGGTACAGCTGAGAACAGAAGTGAATCAAACAGTCAGGGCAGGCAGGGACAAGGTAGGACCAATAAATTAAACTGCATTTACTTCAATGCAAGTTGCCTAACAGGGAAGGCAGATGAACTCAGGGCATGGTTAGGAACATGGGACTGGGATATCATAGCAATTACAGAGACATGGCTCAGGGATGGGCAGGATGGGCAGCTTAATGTTCCAGGATACAAATGCTACAGGAAGGATAGAAAGGGAGGCAGGAGAGGACGGGGAATGGTATTTTTGATAAGGGATAGCATTACAGCTGTGCTGAGGGAAGATATTCCCGGAAATACATCCAGGGAAGTTATTTGGGTGGAACTGAGAAATAAGAATGGGATGGTCACCTTATTGGGATTGTATTATAGACCCCCCAATAGTCAGAGGGAAATTGAGAAACAAACTTGCAAGGAGATAGTCATAGAGATGTACAGCATGTAAACAGACCTTTCGGTCCAACCCGTCCATGCCGACCAGATATCCCAACCCAATCTAGTCCCACCTGCCAGCGCCTAGCCCATATCCCTCCAAATCTTTCCTATTCATTGACCCATCCAAATGCCTCTTAAATGTTACAATTGTACCAGCCTCCATCACATCCTCTGGAAGCTCATTCCATACATGTACCACCCTCTGCGTGAAAATGTTGCCCCTTAGGTCTCTCTTATATCTTTTCCTTCTCACCCTAAACCTATACCCTCTAGTTCTGGACTTCCCGACCCCAGGGAAAAAACTTTGTCTATTTATCCTATCCATGCCCCTCATAATTTTGTAAACCTCTATAAGGTCACCCCTCAGCCTCCGTCGCTCCAGGAAAAACAGCCCCAGCCTGTTCAGCCTCTCCCTGTAGCTCAGATCCTCCAACCCTGGCAACATCCTTGGAAATCTTTTCTGAAGCCTTTCAAGTTTCACAACATCTTTGCAATAGAAAGAAGACCAGAATTGCATGCAGTATTCTAACAGTGGCCTAACCAATGTCCTGTACAGCTGCAACATGACCTCCAAACTCCTGTACTCAATACTCTGACCAATAAAGGAAAGCATACCAAACGCCTTCTTCACTATCCTATCTACCTGCGACTCCACTTTCAAGGAGCTATGAACCTGCACTCCAAGGTCTCTTTGGTCAGCCACACTCCCTCGGACCTTACCATTAAGTATATAAGTCCTGCTAAGATTTGCTTTCCCAAAAATGCAGCACCTCGCATTTATCTGAATTAAACTCCATCTGCCACTTTTCAGCCCATTGGCCCATCTGGCCCATTTCCTGTTGTAATCTGAGGTAACCCTCTTCGCTGTCCACTACACCTCCAATTTTGGTGTCATCTGCAAACTTACTAACTGTACCTCTTATGCTCGCATCCAAATCATTTCTGTAAATGACAAAAAGTAGAGAGCCCAGCATCGATCCTTGTGGCACTCCACTGGTCACAGGCCTCCATTCTGAAAAACAAGCCTCCACCACCACCCTCTGTCTTCTACCTTTGAGCCAGTTCTGTATCCAAATGGCTAGTTCTCCCTGTATTCCATGAGATCTA
>NC_057735.1:34837758-34860314 GCF_004010195.1 Chiloscyllium plagiosum | reverse complement strand
TTGTAAAAACCCTTTGGATTCTCCTTAATTCTGTTTGTCAAAGCTATCTCATGTCCCCATTTTGCCCTCCTGATTTCCCTCTTAAGTATGTTTTCCCTGGAGGGTCAGAGGCTGAGGGGTGACCTTATAGAGGTTTACAAAATTATAAGGGGCATGGATAGGATAAATAGACAAAGTCTTTTCCCTGGGGTCGGGGAGTCCAGAACTAGAGGGCATAGGTTTAGGGTGAGGGGGGAAATATATAAAAGAGACTAAGGGGCATCTTTTTCACGCAGAGGGTGGTGCATGTATGGAATGAGCTGCCAGAGAAAGTTGTGGAGGCTGGTACAATTGCAACATTTAAGAGGCATTTGGATGGGTATGTGAATAGGAAGGATTTGGAGGGATATGGGCTGGGTAATGGCAGGTGGGACTAGATTGGGTTGGGATATCTGGTCGGCATGGACGGGTTGGACCGAAGGGTCTGTTTCCATGCTGTACATCTCTATGACTCTATCTCAACTTGCTAAGCCTGCCAACTGTCTAGGACAGTTCTGGGGTCTCATCGCTTAAACACTGCTCCAGACAAAGCCTGGTCAAAAAAAGCATATATGAAAATGAGAAAATGTTTAACTGAACAGAATGACTAGAGTTTATTGGGGTTACCTTCAGGAATAGTCCATCAGAATCGGCAACCCAGTGCCTCTGCTTCTACTCGGCTAGTTCGCTGGCAAAGGTCATAGTTTGAAGGATGATGACATGTCATAGTTCAAGATTGTTTGTGGCATTTTTGGTGTATAACCTTCATTTTATCTGGAGAGTTAAGCTTTTGCTATATATTTAAATCAATTTGCATAGCCGCCTTCAATTTTAATGCCAAAGCTGCTCCCTATTTTAATGCTTGTGATTCTGTCTAGCTCTTTCAAGGTTTAGTTTAGCAGCGAAACAAATTTTTAATAGCTCTAAAGTTAAAGAAGTGGTAATTTGAGAAACTAGAAAATTGCCACTGAAGCCTTTTGACTTGCACCCACGACAAACAAGAATGTTAAATGCTGAATGATCACAATTTTTAATATCGGAGAAAAGGGTGTAGATTAGTTGGCAAGCTGACTCTGGCCAGGTGTAGAAAGTAACAGAGGAATATCAGCTGCTCATGCTTCACAGTAATTCAAAAAGATACAAGGTTTGAAAGTGTCCCTTTTGTTTGCAGGGGACAGATGCCTGTGAATGAATAAATGTCATTTCACGCAAGCCTAAATCAGCCATGTTACAAGCTCAATAGACTAGGTTGAATTGATATCCATGTAGCTTTTAACCCACTAAGTATTATTCCCAAATTGCTTGGGAATCATGGAATTACACCATAGGTTAAATGTTTTTTGGCTTTTTTTTGTAAGTGTGGTCCAGTTCAGTGCAGCCTGCCAATTGTGAACAGCTGAAAGAACACAACTTAATTTGATCAGCCAATTGCTGGGATGTGCGGCCTACATACCTAGCACTTACATTGAAAATCGTATTAAGTTGTTCAATTGTGTGTTCGGCAGACAATCTTTTTGGACGGATGCAAGAATCAAAATTTTCTTTCTTCACTTTTTCTTGGGCTGGTACTTGGAAGCTACATTTTGGTTTTCAGAGGCTCCTTTTTATTCTTGCTAACTCATTGAGATGATCCAGTCAGGTTGTAAGTATAGCTTCTGCACTTAGGCTTGACAATGAACATTTGGGCTGTCAGCAGCAGAATTAAGGAATATTCACCAATATCCTCCATTACCAATCATCCACCAAACTTAAAGATTCAACTCAAGGAAAATTGATTTTTTTTCTCAACACCACAGAATTCAAGGTCTGTCTACATACACACCTACCCCTGGAAGCACAACTGGAAATTAATGAATGAAGGGCTTTTGCTCGAAATGTCAGTTTTCCTGCTCCTCGGATGCTGCCTGACCGGCTGTGCTTTTCCAGCACCACTCTGATCTAAACTCTGGAAATTAATGAAGGCATAGGCTGCTGAAAGTATATAGCCTCAAGCTAGAGATTGAGTTTGTTTCCAAGGAAATGATTTCATGTTTTCCTAGCTCCCAGTTAACTGGACCTTCCCTTGTGACAAATTTAAAACTTCCATCGTTTTCACAGACGCACCTGTGTATGCACTCTCCTCACAGGTGCCTTGCCACCCTTTGTTTTCCTCTTACAGCAGTCTCCTCCCCCCACACCCAGCCTCAATGAATCTCTCGTTGCGGCACTGACTGCTGTAACTGCTTGTTGCATTTCCAATCACATTCTGTTTCTCTTCTCTGTTTGCTGTTAATAGGTTAATTGACCCTATAAGCCCCTAACATGGGATTGAGCCAGCCTGTGGTTGCAGGAGCATCTACTGGCAAGTTTTATTGATTATACTTATGAGAATAACTTTTCTCTGGTCACTCATAATTGAATTTTCTTAGGTATTTGGAACTTGAGAGTGCTGATGGCTATCCCAAACAAATCATATAAGTGTCCTTACAAAAGCTGCTATGTTCAGTTTCACAGTCTTCAATCTATCTGAAGAGACACCGGATCTCCCATTTGAACAATGGGTTAAGCAAGCCATTTCACACTAACTATTCACTGGTTTCTTGAGTAGTATTTTCCACTAATGGGATTTGGCTATCAGCCCAGTGCTCAGAATATGTGAGGGATGTAGGAGAATTTACCCCCAAAATCTCCCAAACGCCAGGGATCACCCAACCATGAAGGTGATTAATCATGGAATCACTCGCATAATACTGATGGAATCTCTAAGGAGCTGTTCTTCATAGGTTGGTTCTCTATCTCAGTTTCACTCCTTAGGAAAATTTGCAAGCAATGCAAAAGTAAAAGGAAAACAGCCTTTTTATGTATATTGACAAGTGACTGATTGGACAAGGTGTTGGCATGAAGCATGCACCAGTTCGGTAAAACATATTTGTACTTCGTGTGAATTGTCCTGAAGAATACAAGACAAAGTTTTTATAAACTTGCGTTTTTTTCAGAAAATCTCAAGTTCTGTACTGTCAAACCACTGGTTTTAAAAATGAGAGCAAAGGAATGCTCTGGTGGGTAATCTAAGATGGAGGATGAGAACAATTTGTGGCTGTAAGAGCTGCTCCTTTTTATTTGATTTATTTTAAGTGTTGGAGGTGATTTCCTCGAATTCCAGGAGCAGCAATTACTGTTTAATATGCTGTTGCGTTGTTTTGGAACTTTGGGAGGGGAAAAAAGATCAAAACAACAGTACTTTTAAAAGGAGGAAGACAGAAAAAAGGCAGCAACCGCATGGTCGGTCAGTGAGTGAGAAAGAGAAAGAAACCTACACTGCTAACTAATACATCAGTGAATCTGCACAGTTACTGCCTATGCTGTTTGAGTTCATGTATCTCTGGATATCGGAGAGTGTCTAGGAAAAATTAACAGACAGTGAAATTCACAGCTGACCTTGGAGTAACTTGTGTGAGAGAGCTCACAGCACAGGAGCAGATAAGTGCATAGTTTTTATGTGTAACCTTGCTGTAAGTCTACAGTTGCGAGTAGAGTGGGTTATTTCTTGATTGAGATTTGTCTCTTGATTAAATTTTTAATATATAAACCATAAGTACTAAGTTAGCCTGGAGCAAATTTTTTTTAGAGCAATGAGTGTGCTATTTTTGGGGCCTGTAGATTGTGAAGGAGCAAAAATGCCCTTTAGTAGAGTAATGTGCTCTTCCTGTCGGATTTAGGAGTTTAGAGAGAGTTTCCATGTTGAAGTGTCTTTGGTTGTGAATCCTATCATATCGCATGGATCGGTCAGAGCGGCATTTAGAGGCAATGAGAAATTTACAAGAGCTATGGGGTGTGAGGGATGGCAGTTATAGGAACTGAGAAGAATTGCAGATACAGCCAGGAAAGGTAGGAGGGGTAAGCAGGTAGTGCAGGAGTTTCCTTTAGCTATCCGCATCTCAAACAAGTATGCTGTTTTGGAAAATGTAGGGGGTGATGGACTCTCAGGGAAATGTAGCATGAACAGCCAAGTTTCTGGTATCGAGACTAGCTCTGATGTAATGAGAGGTACGTCGGGTTCCAAGTGATCGATTGTGATAGGGGACTCTCCAGTCAGAGGCACAGACAGACGTTTCTGTGACCAGCAGCGAAAAATCAGAATGGTGTGTTGCCTCCCTGGTGCCAGGAACAAGGATGTCTTGGCAAGGGTACAGAATGTTCTCAAAGGGAAGAGGGACCAGCAGGAGATCATTGTACACATTAGAATGAAGATATAGGAAGGGAAAAGGATACGATTCAGAAGGGAAAAAATAGAAAGTTAGGCAGGAGGACCTTGAAGATAGTAATATCTGGATTACTTCTGGTACTGTGAGCTAGTGAGGGTAGGAATAGGAGGACAACAGATGAATGAGTGACTGAGGAGCTGTTGCAGGGGAGAAGGGTTCACATTTTTGGATCATTGGAATCTCTTCTGGGGTAGCAATGACCTTTCTAAGAAGGACGGATTTCACCTGAATTGGAAGGGGCCTAATATACTGGCAGGGAGATTTGCTAGAGCTGCTTGGGAGGATTTAAACTGTATGGTGGAAAAAGTCAAACAATCAGGGCAGGCAGGAACAATGTAGGACTAATAAATTAAACAGCATTTATTTTGATGCAAGAGGCCCAACAGGGAAGGCAAGATGAACTCAGTCAATGGTTAGGAACATGGGACTGGGATATCATAACCGTTACCATAGCATGGCTCAGGGATGGACAGGACTGGCAGCTTAATGATCCAGGATACAAATGCTATAGGAAGGATAGAAAGGTGGTGGTGGGGGGGGGGGACAAGAGGAGGGGGTGGTGTGTTTTTGATAAGGGATAGCAGTACAGCTGTACTGAGCGAGGATATTCCTGGGAATACATCCAAGGAAGATATTTCTGTTGAATTGAGAAATAAGAAAGGAATGAACATCTTATTGGGATTGTATTACAGACCCCCTCATAGTCAGTGGGAAATTGAGAAACAAATTTGCAAGGAGTTTCAGTTATCTGTAAGAATAATAGGGTGGTTATGGCAGGGGATTTTAACTTTCCAAAGACTGGGACTGCCATACTGTTAAAGGTTTTGATGGAGAGGAATTTATTAAGCATGTACAAGAAAATTTTATGATTCAGTACGTGGATGTACCTACTAGAGAAGGTGCAAACCTTGACTAACTCTTGGGAAATAAGGCAAGGCAGGTGACTGAGGTGTCAGTGGGGGTGCACTTTGGGGCTAGCAACCATAATTCTATTCATTTTAAAATAGTGATGGTAAAAGGATAGACTGGATCTAAAAGTTGAAGTTCTGAATTGGAGAAAGGCCAATTTCAAAAGCTGATTGGGGGCAGATGTTCGCAGGTAAAGGATGGTCGGATAATGGGAAACCTTCAGAAATGAGATAACGAGAGTCCAGAGAAAGTATATTCCTATTTGGGTGAAAGGAAAGGCTGTTAGGTGTAGGGAATACTGGATGAGTAGAGAAACTGATGGTTTGGTGAAGGAAAAGAAGCAAGCATATAGGCAGCAGAGATCGAGTGAATCCTTAGAAAAGTATAAAGGCAGTAGGAGTATCCCTAAGAGGGAAATCAGGAGGGCAAAAAGGGAACATGAGAGCGCTTTGGCAAATAGTGTTAAGGAGCATCCAAAGGGATTATATAAATGCATTAAGGATAAAAGGGTACGAATATGGGAATAGGGAGAGAATATGGCTTCTCAAAGATCAGCAAAGCAGCTTGTGTGTGGAGCTGCAGGAGATGGGTGTGATATTAAACGGGTATTTGGCATCAGTGTTTACTGTGGAGAAGGACATGGAAGATTTGGATGTGGAGAAATAGATGGTGACATCTTGAAAAATGTCCATAATTACAGAGGAGGTGGTGCTGGATGTCTTGAAATGTGTAAAAGTGGATAAATCCCCAGGACCTAATCAGGTATACCTAGAACTCTGGGAAGCTAGGGAAGTAACTACTGGGCCCCTTGCTGAGATATTTGTATCATCGATGGTCGCAGGGGAGGTGCGGAAGACTAGAGGTTGGCTAACGTGCTGCCTCTATTTAAGAAATGTGGTAAGGAAAATCCAGGGAATTATAGACTGGTGAGCCTGATGTTGGTGGTGGGCAAGTTGTTGGAGGGAATCCTGAGGGACAGGATGTACATGTATTTGGAAAGGCAAGGACCGATTAAGGATAGTCAACATGGCTTTGTGCGCGGGAAATCATCATCAGAATGGCCAGTGGGCCAAGGAGTGGCAGATGGAGTTCAATTTGGATAAATGGCATCTGCTGCATTTTGAAAAAGTGAGTTAGAGCAGGACTTATACACTTAATTGTAAGGTCCTGAGGAATGTTGCTGAACAGAGACCTTGGAGTGCAGGTTCATAGTTCCTTGAAAGTGGAGTTGCAGGTAGCTAAGATAGTGAAGAAGGTGTTTAGTATGCGTTCCTTTATTCATCAGAGTATTGAGTATAGAAGTTGGGAGGTCATGTTGCGCTTTTACAGGACATTGGTTCGGCCACTTTTGGAATATTGTGTGCAGTTCTAGTCTCCTTCCTATCCAAAGAATGTTGTGAAACATGAAAGTGTTCAGAAAAAGTTTACAAGGGATGTTGCCAGGGTTGGAGGGTTTGAGCTCTAGGGAGAGGATGAATAGGCTGGGGCTGTTTTCCCTGGAGCATCAGAGGTCGAGGAGTGACCTTAGAGGTTTATAAGATCATGAGCATGGACAGGATAAATAGACAAGGTCATTTCCCTGGGTTGGGGTGAGTCTAGAACTAGAGAGCATAGGTTTAGGTTAGAGGGGAAGGATATAAAAGGGACCTCAGGGGCAGCTTCGCACAGAGAGTGGTGTGTGTATGGAATGTACTGCCAGAGGAGGTGGTGGAGGCTGGTATAATTATAGCACTTGAAAGGCATCTGGATGGGTATATGAATAGGAAGGGTTTAGAGGGATACGTGCCAAGTGCTAGCAAATGGCACTAGATTAGTTTAGGATATCTGGTCGGCATGGATGAGTTGGATGAAAGGGTCTGTTTCCATGCTGTACATTCCCATGATTCAATGACTCTAACTGCGTGGCAGAGAAACTTGAAGTTACTGAGACAATGAATTCCTTGAAAATGCTGGTGATTCCACGTTCACAAGTTTACGTGTTTTTCAGAAGTTTCTGCGTGGGGGGAATTTGTCATGGATCTTTGTATAATGTACCCTGTCAATTGTCAAGTTTAAAACTGAGATTGAAATGCTCTAAGATCGTTAGTAACTGGTTGAGATCTAGTTTGAGAATGTGATTTGAAAATCCAAATTTTAGACCTGCTAGTTCCCCCTTATCTATTCAGCTAATTAGTTACCCTCCAGATAGTCATAGTGAATTTGTTAGGTATGACTTTCCCTTCTGGAAGCAGTGTTGACTTTGCTTGATTACATTGTGAATTTCTAAATATGCTGCTATTACATTATCTATGACAGAATTTAATATTTTACCCATAACCTGATGTGGAGGTGCAGGTGTTGGACTGGGTGGACAAGGTCAGAAGTCAAACAACAACAGGTTATAGTCCAATAGGTTTATAGTATTTGAAATGACAAAGTTTTGGAGCACTGCTCCTTCACTCCCTTCACCTGATGAGGGGGCTGCGTTCTGAAAGCCTGTATCCAGTGGTTTTAGAGGAACTGGCTGCAGAGATAATGGAAGCATTGATTGAAATATTCTAGACTTGCTTGATTTTGGGTGGTTTTCAGTAATTTGGAAAACTACTGATGAAATGCCCCTGTTCAAAAAGGGAGGAAGGCAGAAAATTGGAAATTAGCATAACGCCTGATGCTGGGAAAATGCTATAGTCCCTTATTAAGGAAGAAATAAGAAAAAGTTTATGCAATCAGCAGAGTCAACCTGGTGATGTGTAAGAAAATTATTTGACAAATTTACTATAGTTCTTTGAGGTTACGACAAGTAGAGTTGATAAAGGGAAGCCAGTGGATGTAATGTATTTGCATTTCCAGAAAGCACTTGATAAGGTGCCACAAAAATTATTACAGAAGCATGGTGTTGATGGTTTGGGGTTGAAGTATTACCATGGATTACAGAGGTTAATACTCAGAAGACAGAGTTTAGGTTAATGTGTCATTTTCAAGTTGGAATGACATTGCTAATGGAGTATCTTTAAGAACCTGTCCTGAGACCTCATGGTTTTGTTATTTGCATTGGTGACTTGGAATAAGGGAGGGGCAGAATGTAACGTATCCAAACATGCTGCTGATATAAAAATAGGTAGGAGGGTATGTTATGGTGAGGGCATGATGTTATAGATGGGTTGAATGAGTGAGCAAAACCTTGGTAACTGGAGTTAATGTAGGAAAGCATGGGGTCATACACTTTTGTATGAAGAATCAATAGGCAGACTGTTAATTTAAATGGAGAGGCACTCCCAAAAATAGTGAAAAAGACCTGGGTGTTCTTCTGTATGAAACAATAAGTGGGCATGTAAGTGCATCAAGCCATTAAGAAGGCAAATGGAATTTCTGCTGATTTCCTATCTTATGATCTTTCCTGCCATACAGCTACTGTCAGGGGGCCTCTGGACTATTCCTGTTGGTATTGTCTTCTCGTTGTTATTTCTTACATTCACTCACACAGATTTTACATCTTCTAACCCAAGATCGTATCTTGTGCTTGTACTTAGTCCATCCCATAGTGACAAAGCTACTCCATGTCTTTTCCTTCCTGATGAAAAATCACATACTGCTGAACATGGAGTTTCCAGCTTTGATCTCTTTCTAACTGTACCTCTGTAATGCCTGCAGGATCATATCCATGAATCTCTCTTTGTGCCATTTAATTTTTATTTTGTTCTAATTTCTGCATCCATTCAACTAAACAGCCATTAATTATGCCTTTTCCCCCTTTTGAGCTGAAAATGTGTTGCTGGAAAAGCGCAGCAGGTCAGGCAGCATCCAAGGAGCAGGAGAATCGATGCCTCGGGCATGAGCCCTTCTTCAGGAATGAGGAATCTTCCTCATTCCTGAAGAAGGGCTCATGCCCGAGGCCTTGATTCTCCAGCTCCTTGGATGCTGCCTGACCTGCTGCGCTTTTCCAGCAACACATTTTCAGCTCTGATCTCCAGCATCTGCAGTCCTCACTTTCTCCTAGAAGACTTTCCCCCTTTGACCCTATTTGCAGTTTTTCTGTTTGTATAGTTGGTCCCTTTGTGTACTACTCTGGATGTCGTTATCCAGGTAGCATCCTTGCAATTGCATCTTTTGTAGTACTGTATTACCCCTCTCCCAAACCTCTTATACCTCAGTTGAAAATGTGTATAAGGTATGAGCAGTTAGGAAAACAGTCAAGTTTTGAGTTTTGTGAAACAAAAGGTTCAACTAGTGTGACTCAGATCAGCTAAGAACTTTCAGTGAACAATGAGGTGCTAGAGGGAAGGGTAATGGGTTAACAAGGTGAAAAAGCATTCATTATGTAGAGACTTTTAACAATATTGGAAACATTCAGTATGTCAGGTCAGTTAACAAGGGAAAAGTATCCATTATCTGAAGCCAGTTAACAAGGTTAAGAACATTAATTGTATATCAGCAGAAGGCTTAATTTCTACTATTGACACTCGCTGATTATAAAGGTTATCCAATTAATATGTATGTTGCCTTATCTGGATGATCCTCCCCGTAAGTGACTATATATTTTATTAAGTATCTGCTGTTCGAGAGGAGACTGAGAACTCATGTCTCCATGCACATGGGCGATCATTCTCTCTCCCTCCAGTGCCCAGAATAAAGATGAAGGAAGTAAAACTATATGGTGTCTCTGAGCGTTTTGCTTGGGATGGGATAGGGAAAAGGGACGACACCATCCCCTGCTAATTTAGAACCCTAGTTATTCAGATTGTCAGAATCTTGGTCCCAGTATGGCTCAAGTGAAGCCACTCGCACTAGAACGGCTCCCCTTGGCATTAATGCTCCATGAACTGAAACCTGTTCTAACCACAGCAATATTTGAGCCTTGATTTAACTCTCTGTCTTTATTTGTGCTATTCTAGTTTGCTATGTCACTCAAGTATAAGTCTACTTACTTTGGAGTTTCTGCTTTTGGTTTCCAACTGTTTATATTCTTTCAGCAGAACTTCCTTTCTAGTCCTATTGATATTGTTAGTCCCAACACTGGTTCCCTTTCTTCCCATTCCCCGAGTGTCGGAGGCTGAGGGGTGACCTTATAGAGGTTTACAAAATTATGAGGGGCATAGATAGGATAAATAGGCAAAGTCTTTTCCCTGGGGTGGGGGAGTCCAGAACTAGAGGGCATAGGTTTAGGGTGAGAGGGGAAATATATAAAAGAGACCTAAGGGGCAACTTTTTCACGCAGAGGGTGGTACTTATATGGAATGAGCTGCCAGAGGATGTGGTGGAGGCTGGTACAATTGCAACATTTAAGAATCATAGAACATTACAGCGCAGTACAGGCCCTTCGGCCCTCGATGTTGTGAAGCACGTCCCACCTACACTATTCCATGTACGTCCATTTGCCTGTCCAATGCCGACTTAAATGCACTTAAACTTGGCGAATCTACTACCGATGCAGGCAAAGCATTCCATACCCCTACTACTGTCTGAGTAAAGAAACTACCTCTGACATCTGTCTCATACCTATTCCCCCTCACTGTAAAGTTGTGTCCCCTCGTGTTTGCGTCCCCATACTTGGAAAAAGGCTCTCCCTGTCCACCCTATTTAATCCGCTGATTATCTTGTATGTCTCTATTGAGTCACCTCTTGACCTTCTTTTTGGATGGGTATATGAATAGGAAAGGTTTGGAGGGATATGGGCCGGGTCCTGGCAGGTGGGACTAGATTGGGTTGGGATATCTGGTCGGCATGGACAGGTTGGACCGAAGGGTCTGTTTCCATGCTGTACATCTCCAAGACTCTATGACTGTATGATGCTCTCAATTTTGGGTGAAATCAAACTTCAGGTTTGAGCTGCAGAGATTGCATTCCATCAGGAAGGAGAAAGTTACTTCAACTGTTTGTTCCAGTAAGTGATTACACCCCTCAGATCAGTGAAATTTAGTTTGTGTTAAGGGACTGGAAATTGTCACAGCAGGAGAGACAGATGTAGGGATCCATGTTCTAGGAATTGAGGAGCCTCGTTGCCTGAAGTTATCAACAGTTATGAGGTTCTTGCAAAGTGTGTAGATGAGATTGGGAACTGCAGAGAGGTTGAGCAAGCAGGCGATGGCACTCCATGGAACTAAGAGTCATTTATGTGGGGAGAAGAAATAGGGACTTAGCAGTGTTTGTGGGTGGGTGAAAGGGGGTGGTCAAATGGCTGGACTGAAGCTGTTACTTGCAGCCGTAAGTGTGAGTCTCGAAGATTCTGTTGCCTGCCAGTGTCAAGATTAAGTTTTATTGGTAAGTTTAATAATGACCTGAGTAAAAGAGCCCCTAGGAAACACTGACTATAAAATAGTAGAATATAACATTCAGTTTGAGAGCGAGAACCAACTTAAATATTGACAATAATTTCAGGATTGAGAAGTCTCAGTTATGAGGATAAATTAGGTGGGATAGTTCTCCTTGGAGAGAAGGCGGCTGAAAGGAGATTTGATACAACTTTTAAAAGTCATGATGGGGCTTCAAAAAATGGATTGGGAGAAACTATTTCTGCTCATCAAGAACGAGCAGGCACAGATTTAAAGTAATTTGCAAAGAGGTAAATATGAGGTGATAAACTTTTTCTCACACTAAGTAGTTATGGAACATACCATAATGAGTAGTTTGGAATGGAATGTACTACCTGAAAGCATGGTGGCAGAAAGCTCAATTGTGGCATTTATGAGGGTATTCAGTGATTGTTCGGTTAGCAATAATATACAAGAGCATGGGGGATAAAGATGGAGAGTGGGAGTAGGCAGTGAGGTACATTCGAAGAGTCAGTGTAGCCATGATGAGCCAATTGGCCTACTTAGCAGTGACATGTGATTCTTTGAAATAAGGGTAATCAAAAAGAAATTAAGACAGTTGCCTGGAGTGAACTGGGCAGGAGTTGACCGAAAATATGGTTGTTGAACAATGGCAGATATCTTAAGAAATTAGTTCATGACTCTCAACAAAGATATATCCCAGTGAGGAAGAACGATTCTAGAAAGCGGATAAGGCAACTATAGTTAACTAAGAAGTTAAAGACTATATGTCAAAGACTAGTGGTAAGGTAGAGGTTTAGTAAGTTCTAAAAGTCAACAAATTATGACCAAACGACTAGTGAAGTGGGAGAACAGTAAACTTTGAGGATGGACTTGCAAGTAATATGAAGACTGACAGTAAGATCTTCTAATAGATGAGAAAGAAGAGATCGTCTGAAATTAACATAGGCCGCTTAGAGAGCGAAGCTGGAAAATAAAAATAGGGAACCAGAAAACTGCAGAGCAATTGAATAAAGACTTTCAACCAGTCTTTATGGTAAAGAGTGCTGTATTGTTCTATGTTCTATAACATTCCAAAAATACTAAATAATCAAGGGTCAAAAGGAGAGATGAAGTAAATGCAGTCATGATCACTGGTGGGAAAGGACAAGGGAACATAATGGAGCTAAGTTTATAAGCTCTTGGATTTGATGGGATGCATTCTAGGATATTAGAGGAAGTAGCTGCAGTGATAATGGATGTACTGCTGGTAATCTTCCAACGAAACTGAGATTGTGGAACCGTCACAGAGAACTGGAAAGTCATACCTGTACATAAAGAGAGGGAGATGATAACATATAACTATCGACCATGAGTGCACAAGTAGGACCCAGAGTAGGCCATTCAGCCCTCAAGCCTGCCCTGCCATTATATAAGATCATACCTGATCTGCTCCTCATATTGGGAAGAGTATGTTAATATCGATAAAGAGTTGGTTAACTCATAAACAGTTAAAATAAGAGAGGCATTGTCAGGATGGCAACCTGTAACCAGTGGAATGCAAAGAGATGCTGGTACCACTATTATAGTATGTATTAACAATTTGAATAAGTGAAGTGAATGTGTTATTGCCAAGTTTGTGGAGGAAATAGAAAAACATCCAATCTAATTTTGCGAATTGATGATACTTGGTCAGACTGGTTAATTGTTAGATCCAAGTTGATTGCAAAGGCATCTTAAGAATTGTTAAACCTGAGAGCAAATCTAAAGATACTTAAAGTTGTATAATAAATTGGTGGCGTTTTATTCTCTCCTTCATTAACCCCCACCCCCTGCCTTTCAATGTTTTGATCCTTCAGGGTGATTTGACGGAGATAAAGTTTTTGGATTTCTCTGATCTGGATTATGTTGTAGTTAAGTTGATTGGTAATAAATTAATAGCTCACTTCAAAAGTACACTGACAACTTTGCAATGCCAAAAGTGACAAATTTTACATTTTTTTTGTCTACCTCAATGAATTTGTTTTGGTTTGATCAGTTGAAACTGGTCAAGTGAATTCTGTACTTTGTGATGAAAGATGTGCAGTTTATATATTGATACATGTTTTGGAATTTGGATTTCAGGTGACTGTTGGTGACTTCTGTGAAGGATTTTCTTTGTTGTGGTTCTGTTCGCCGAGCTGAGAATTTGTGTTGCAGACGTTTCGTCCCCTGTCTAGATGACATCCTCAGTGCTTGGGAGCCTCCTGTGAAGCGCTTCTGTGATGTTTCCTCCGGCATTTATAGTGGTTTGAAACTGCCGCTTCCAGTTGTCAGTTCCAACTGTCCGTTGCAGTGGCCAGTATATTGGGTCCAGGTCGATGTGCTTATTGATTGAATCTATGGATGAGTGCCATGCTTCTAGGAATTCCCTGGCTGTTCTCTGTTTGGGCACCCGAGCTACAAATCTTCTCACAAACTTTGAAGGATTTTCTTTCTTCAAAAAAGTCGTTTTTCTGGAATAGTGATTTAAATCTACCATTAGTCAGAGAACAAGTAACTGAACCACTGAGTTTGATGGAAAGATGGTTGTATTGTTGAGATCATGACAGAAAGAAAACATGTGAGGCCATTATCTCTGTATTCAAATCAGAAGAATGTGGCATGAGCAAGTTTTTAAAATAAATTCAGTTCAGAAGGCACTAGTATTAAATTTGGGAATATGTTTTAGTTTCTCTCCTAGAAGATATCTCGACAAAAGGGTTTGGTTTGCAAAATTTCTAAGCCAGAAGGTTTTGGTTAGAAATTTGCAGGTTATTAGAACTGAGATTGCTTATGTTCTCTGATTTGTGGGAAAAAATACTTATCAAATTGTCTTCACCATTCACAGTAAGGAAGTCTTCAGGAGTCAATTGAGTAGAACTGTGAAGTTTTGAGATAGGGATGTAATTTCTCTGGACTTGAATCCTCTGTGACAATAGTGTCAGGAAATTGGTTGAAAATTTGTTTCACTGTGTATTTTGTGATCATTATATATTTAATATATTGAGATAGCTTGGCTTATCTTGCTTAAAGAAAATCTGCAGCCTCATGAATTGCATATAGTGTAATTTCATAGCAAAATTTCATCTGACTTGTTCAGTAGTGCTATCGTTAGAATATAAACTAAATAAAAAAAGTGTCCCAGAGCAGCAGAGGCTAGTTATTCTTGATTCCTTGATCATGTGTCGTATTTGTGTCTATGCAAATTGGCTTCCAAGCAACCTGCTTTGAATCTCGAATTGTATGCTTCAATTAACATTGCTTGCAAATGAAAGATCGAGGAGTAAGTGAGAAATACTTTGTCGTATTTGATTGTGACATCAAATTTGTAAGAACACTGACATCAACAGAGATACTTTGTACTTGCCTTGAAATCTTTCTTGGTGTTGAGTGCACAGAAAATGAAAGTTTCCTATTGATCTGTATAACAAAGATGTTTTCAAAATTTGTTGATTGAAATGAAATTATATTTGCAAAATAATAAATCTGGTTGATTAAATAAACATAGAGGAGAAAGTGAGGACTGCAGATGCTGGAGATCAGAGCTGAAAATGTGTTGCTGGAAAAGCGCAGCAGGTCAGGCAGCATCCAAGGAACAGGAGAATCGACGTTTCGGGCATAAGCCCTTCTTCAGGAATGAGGCACACTTTCGGCCCGAAACGTCGATTCTCCTGTTCCTTGGATGCTGCCTGAACTGCTGAGCTTTTTCAGCAACACATTTTCAGTTCTGATTAAATAAACATACTCTGGTTCATACTCTGAACCAAGCTATTTTGGAACTAACTTCAGAACTGACAAGTTGATAAATTAATACATATCAAAACCTAAAAAATATAAGACTTGTGTCCAAATATATTATCAATTTATATTGTGGGAACATTTGCCTGGAGAAGACAAATCTTAAGTTGGGAACAAGTAGAATTTTTGTAGTTATTTTCATTTATTGTGAAGACTATAACCTTAACTAAATGCCGTTTTTACCACTTAAAGATATCCTATCCATTGTCATGTATTGCCAGGTAAGATATCATAAAGTAAGATTGTGTTGTTCTTCAGTAATGTCGATTTATCACCATCTTCACTACATTTAGTTGCACCAGCTATGGTTGTGGCATCAGAACTGTAACTGAAGAACTGTTAACTTGTGTTCAGTAAAAATCTGGTTTAAAAATAGATTAAACTATGTAACTTCATACCCTAAAAATACAATCCCATTAATCCCAAAACACTTTTTTTATGAATTGGAAAGGAAAACAACTGCTTTTATGTAGTACCCAACACACACCTGGTGCAGTACCCAAAAGCATACTGTATGCCATTGGGGGTCGGTTTAGTTCAGTTGGCTGGACTGTTGGTTTGCAAAGCCAACAGCATGGGTTCAGTTTGCGCAGCGGCTGAGGTTACTACAAAGGACTCTGCTCAACCTCTGAGGTGTGGCGGCTTTTGGGTTAAATCATCACCAGTTGTCCCTCTCCAATGAGAGGGCAACCTTGCATTCTAGATAATGGTTATACCAATGGTATAAATACCAGTTTGTTGTAATAATAGGCTCAATAAATGATTTGGAAAAATTTCCAAAAAACCGCAAGGATTAAAATTGTATAAAATCAGTCATTTTCCCTGTGGAGCATTTTGTAATTCTGGATCAGCCTGTCACATTGTAGCCAGTGTATTTCTTGTCGCATTCTATCATGTCTCATGTGACCCAAAACCCCATCTTAGGGCTCTTGTGGCACAGTGATAGTGTCCCTATCTTTGAGCCAAGAGGCCTGGGTTCAAGCTCCAGAAGTGTGTAATAATGTCTCTGAAGAGGTTGATTTAGAAATATCTGCCCCTTCATTCTCCTTGTCTACACAATGCATTTTGATCTTGTGTCTACACAAGATGTTGGCAGCTTTCAGATACATTCTACCAAATTCTATATTTCTGTTCTTTCTATGATTACTGCAACACAATTCTGCTTGCCAACTCCTTGGCTGCTATTTAATTCTGGATGAGCAAAGGTTTCTTTCTACAAAATACAAATGATTGGCTACTGGAAGAACCTTTTCTGCTGGCTCCCTCAGATGCTGTATCGTTTTGAGCCAGGGCTGAGCTTCAAACCTTTGCAACGTAACCTGCTTTCACCTGTACTTGACCCTCATGGTTGTTGACAAGTCCATCAATACAATTGTCTCTTGTAGTTTTTCTTCTGTTTTTAATAAATGCACCATGTGAAAATCTACCTAGTATGCATTCAACTGCTCATCACGTTGTCTTTGCTTAATGTCCCTGTGCTCACTCATCACTGATTTCCATTTTACTTCTATCTCCTTATTTATAAATGCCTCGATGGTTTTAATATTTTGTCTCATAGTCTCAAGTAGCTCTAAGATCCTGAATTTGCATTCGTCATGTGTTTTTTTCCTTGTTTGTAATTTTCTTTGCTCAATCTTAAGTTACACAGCCTTAGCTGCAATTGTCCTGATCTGTATAAAATACTGCACTTAATTCCTCCTTTTTCTCCTACCTTCAGCTTGGTTCTTTGCTTAAACATTATTCAGAACTTCGGTTTTCGTTGTGATTATCAATTATATCCCTTAACCCACCTTAATCTTTTCATTCTCTGGTTATTTTCAGCCTTTGTGGATGCTGAGGGCTTAAACCAGTTGGCAAGGGGAAAGGCAACCTATTCAAGGAGACAAGAGGGAAACAAGGGCAGAAGCTATTACAAATGGGGAATAAGAAAAATTATAGGTAGAGAATGCAATGGCAAGTAAAAGAGCCACAGAGCAAAATAATGTGAATGGGAATAATAGTATAATAAAGACAAGCATTAATACCTTCCTATCTTAATGTGTGAAGCATTTGCAATGAAGTGGCTGAATTAATTGTGCAAATAGTTGGGATTATGGAGATGTGGTTGAAGGGTGATGGGAATTCAGAAATATTCCGTTTTTAGGAAGGCCAACATACAGGTGGGGTAGATTTGTTGGTTAAGGAGCAAATCAGCACAATACTGAGGAAGTATATTTAGCTCTGGTAAAGTGAAATCAGTATGGGTAGAGCTTAGAATTACAATGCAGTATACAAAGTTAAAAATCACACAATACCAGGTTATAGTCCAACAGGTTATATTGGAAGCACACTAGCTTTCAGAGCGCCGCTCCTTCATCAGGTGATTGTGTTGGACTATAACCTGGTGTTGTGATGTTTAATTTTGTACACCCCAGTCCAACACTGGCATCTCCAAATCAATACAATATACAATATTGTCATATGTACTCCATTGTAGGAGTACAGTGAAAAGCTTTTGCTATGTCTGCCGCCTTATGGCGACATCTTAAGTACAATTCTTGGGTACAGCAGAGGAATAAACGTAATTGCAATGCTTAGAGTTGAAAAATAAGTTTAGGACATCGTTAAAGGATTATCATTCCAATAACATAGGAAATTTCAGTTAGACATTAGTGTAACAGCTCAGGTCAGCGCAGGGCCCCTGCACATGGTCTGACCACCCACACCAGACCCCAGTCCAACAACCATCCCAGTTCTTCTCCAAGCCTCAGACCACTCTGTACTGGCACTCAGCTGCTCCAAGGTAAGTGCCAAGACTGCCTCCCTAGCACAGTCTCTGCCTGGGACTCGCTGCCTGTGCAATGCTCCAAGGTTGCTTCCCCATGTGCTGCTCTGGGGCTGGCAGCTTCCATGCTGCAGCTGTGCCAGTATTTGTCTCCAGTGCTGAGGGAAAAGAAGAAGCAAAAAAGAGAAGAAAAAAGGAAAACAAAAACAGGCGGAGCAGAGGAGTTCCTGCAGGAGTGTCCTACTCTGCCGCCTTCTTTATTGTCACGTGTATATTGTTACCAAAAATACTGTGCAAAGTGTTGTATAGTCTCTGCTCTCCAGTGCCATCTTAAAACATACAAAAAAAACAAACTTAGAATATAAAGGCAGAAAAAAATGAAGAAATAAAGTATCTAGCTTGACAGTTCCTTTTATTAAGTGCTCCACCATGGGCCAATTGGCTAGGCACGAGTCCCCTTCGTAGCATGCCATGACTGGAATGAAAGTCCCGCTCTCTTCAGTGCCATCTCACCTCCACTGACGTAACTGACACTACTTTGGTTACACACTTGATTATAAAACCAGAATAAAAAATAAAGCAGAAGTAAGAGAAACAAAGTCAGAAGGAATGAGTGACATTCAGATATTAAAGTCTTATTTAAGTCTTATCTCCTTGCAGGCAGCTCGGCCAGGATATAGCCTGGAGTGTTGAGAGGAGCTGAATGAAGCAACGGCATAGGTTCAATTCCTGCACTGTTTGCCACAAAAAGACTCTCCTTTTCAACTTCTCCCCTCGTCTGAGGTGTGGTGACCCTCAGCTAAACCGTTACATGTGATCTCACTGAGAGAGAAGCTCTGTGATCCAAATCATATTAAATGATCTCTGCACCCTCCTCACAGCTCATCCTCCCATCCAGCTCATCTACAAACTTGGAGCTATTGCATTTGATTCCCTCAATTAAATTATTCACATATATTGTGAATAGCTTGAGTCCACGCGCTGATCCCTGTGGTACCCCAGTAGTTACTGCTTACAAGTCTGAAAAAGACCTGTTTATTCCTATTCTTATTTGCTGTCTGGCAACCAGTTCTCTATCAGTGTCAGTACACCAGCCCAAACCCATATACTTCGATTTTACATGTTAATGCCTCATGTGGGACCTTATCAATAGCTTTGAAAAGTCCAGGTAAACCACATCCACCGATACCCCCTCATCAATTCAACTAGTTACAGCATTGAAACATTCAGTAGGTTTGTCAGCACAAAATCCCTTTTTGTAGCAGCACAGTGCTACAAGCTCACAACTCTTGAGTGAGTTTCGTAAATCCTTGTTCATTCTATTCAATCCTGTCACTATTTGTCAGGTTCTCTGCTATTAAATCTTTTATCATTTTGCATTTTCCCACCACTGATGTCCGACCAACCGGCTTATAATTCTCTGATTTTTCTCTACCTCTTTTCTTTTAAACTGGTGGGTTATATTAACAAACTTCCAAACCATAGAACGTGTTCCAGAGTCAGTACAGTCTTGAAAGTTGACCACCAATGCATCAACTATTTCTAGAACCACTTCCTTAAGTACTCTTGACCCTCAGGGTTTGCTGGCCTTTAATCTCATCAATTTCCCCAACGCTTTGCTCTGCTAATGTGGATTTCTTTCAGTTCCTCCCTTTCACTAAACCCTGGGTTGCTCAACATCTTTTGGGGTGTTATTTGAGTCTTCCTTCAGGAAGATGGAACCAAAACATCCATTAATTTGTCTGCCACGTTTTGTTCCCTGTTATAACTTCCTCTGTTTGTTACTACAGAGGACCTACTTCTGTCTTTACTAATTGTTTTTGCTTCAAATAAGTGTTGAAGATTTTGCAGTTTACATGTTCCCCACAAGCTTCCTCTTGTACTCAATTGTGTCCCATCTTAATCAATTTCTTTTTCCTCCTTTTTCTGAAATCTAAACTATTCCCAATCCTCAGATCTACTGCTATTTTTGGCTATTTTCTGCTGTTTTCCATGGTCAGTCTACCATTCCTGTTTTATTTTTGTGCCAGACAACTGTTGCAGTGCCTCCATGCACTGTTTAAATGTTTGCAATTGCCTATCCACTATCATCCCTTCAAGTAAAGTTCCCCAATAAATCCTAGGCAGCTTGTGCCTCCAACCATCATAGTTTAATGTCTTTTGCTTTGGCGAGGCATTGGTGACAAGCCTTTCCTGAACATGTTCTGGGATCTGGCAATCAGAGGCTGTGAGCAGGCCCTCCATGATTGTGTTCCAGGGTTCTGTTGCTTGTCTGATAGTTAAAATTGGAGACATCAGCGGCAGGAGGAAATCAAAAGTGGTAGTGGCAGTAGGCACTCAACTGGGTGGGTGAGTGAGCTATAAGGTGGATGTTGAGATTGTTTAATGAGATTTGGACCGTAGGGCTGCTCTCTGTGACAACTGTTGGTGGTTTAACGTGAGAGTCACAATGCCTCAGATGAGGGGAGAGGTTGAGAAGCAGAGTCTTTTGTGGTAACTAGTGCAGGAATTGAACCTACATTGTAGGCCTCTCTCTGGGTTGCAAACCAGCCAATTGAGCGAATTGACCCCCAAGTGGATAAATACATGGTAGTTGAAGTGTAAAATGGATGAATGGTGAGGTTATCCAGTTTGGTAGTAAAAACAGGTAGATTATTATTTGATTTGGTAATAGCTTGGGAAAAGGGTAGGTGCAGTGAGACCTGGATGTCCTAATACTTGCTGAAGATAAGCTTGCACATGCAGCATGTGGTGAAGAAGGCCAATGGTATGTTGACCTTCATAGCAAGAGGATTCGACTACAGGACCAGGGTTTTGTTTCATTTATACAGAGCCTTGATGAGACCACATGTGGAGAATTGTGTGCAGTTTTGGTTTCCTTACTTGAGGAAGGAGGGAGTGCAACAAGGATTTATCAGACTGATTCCTCGATTAGGATTATATTCACTGGTGTTTTAAGAGAATGAGGGGGGTGGTTCTCAAAGAAACCTATAAAATGTGGCAGGACTAGACAGGATCAACGCAGGAAGGATGTTCCTAATGACTGGGAAGCTGAGAACTGGGGTCATAGATATAAGTATATGGGATAGACCATTTAGGACTGCGATGTCTAGAAATTTCTTTGTCCAGAGTAGCTGGGCAAACTTAGCTGGTGAACTTATGGAATTCTCTGCTACAGAAAACAGTTTGGGGCAAAACTTTGAATGGTTTCAAGGAGGAGCTAGATATAGTTCTTTGAGACATCAGGGATCAAAGGGTAGTAAAGTCAGATACATTAGGGACATTTAAGTGACTCTTGGATAGGCGCATAGATGATAGTAAAATGTAGGGTATATAAGTTAGTTTGATCTTAGAATAGGATAAAAGCTTAGCACAACATTGAGGGCCTGTCCTGTGCTGTACTATTATATGTCTTATACTAGTGCTCACAGAAACTGAACCAGGCTCAAGCCATCTGATGCAAGAACATAAAATGGTGTGTATTCCATTGAAAGCTAGCACACATCAAAGCTTCAATTATGCAAGCAGAGGAAATCCTGAGCCAGTAATTTGTCCAAATTGAAAACATCTGTGATATTTCTCCGATTTGTAACAGAACCTTAAAGACGTAGATTGATCTCAAGTAGTTACCAACATATCCACTGGAACTTTGCCAAACACCTGAGATGTTGACTATGATCATTTTATCATGAAGGTTGAACAAGGCAAGTGGTGTGGTATATTGGCATGTGACAGCATGCTTAAATATGCTATCTGTTTGCTGATAAGAGTCTGCTATCACCTTGATCAGACAAATTGTGAATTAAACTCCCCTCCTCTGACTTTTTCAACTGGATCATGAGATCTGTTGCCAACATTATTTCTTTATGCAAGACTTGCCCCATCTCAACAAATTCTATCCATATTCTAATATAATTTTGAATGATAGTAAGTATGCTTTGTTCCATGGAAGTAGCAACTGTAATGGAAGGGACTTAGCTGCAGTATCCTTGTCAGCAGTACTATTTTTAGTTTATGTATTCATGATCTAATGTAAGCTCAGTTCCTGTGCTTGAGAAGATGATGATGAATTAGTGCATTTCAGCCACGAAGCAAACTTCCAAGATTTAGCATTTCAAAACCAATATCCTATCTTTGATTTTTTTTGAAATAGAAAGAACACAGGGCCAACTTAATTTGTTCACTATCTCCAAATAAGCATTTGTTAGGAATGGAGATGACTATTATGTTGTTAGACAAGCGGAAAGATTATGCTTTGCTTAGTTTTGAATTGCAATTCACACTGTACTGGTCAGGTCTTATTTAGTCCTGTACAGTATTTTATATATCAGTGGTGCTGGAAGAGCACAGCAATTCAGGCAGCATCCAATGAGCAGCGAATTCGATATTTTGGGCAAAAGCCCTTCATCAGGAATAAAGGCAGAGAGCCTGAAGCATGGAGAGATAAGCGAGGGGAGGGTAGGGGTGGGGAGAGAGTAGCATAGAGTACAATGGGTGAGTGGGAGAGGAGATGAAGGTGATAGGTCAGGGAGGAGAGGGTGGAGTGGATAGGTGGAAAAGGAGATAGGCAGGTCG
>NC_057735.1:34824904-34835580 GCF_004010195.1 Chiloscyllium plagiosum | reverse complement strand
TCCCCCACTCACCCATTGTACTCTATGCTACTCTCTCCCCACCCCCACCCTCCCCTAGCTTATCTCTCCACACTTCAGGCTCACTGTCTTCATTCCTGATGAAGGGCTTTTGCCCAAAACGTCGATTTCGCTGCTCGTTGGATGCTGCCTGAATTGCTGTGCTCTTGCAGTACCACTGATCCAGAATCTGGTTTCAAGCATCTGTAGTTATTGTTTTTACCCAGTATTTTATATAGTTTGTATGTCACGTGCCTATCAAGTAGGTTAATTGACATCTCTCATTCCACTTTGTTTCTAAACTTTTTTCTTTGGTAAATTTTTCTTGGCAAATCTAACTACTAACTTAAGGTAAAATGATGAGCCAAGTTAGCTTGGGATTGTTTATAGAAAAATATTCACTTGTTTATTTTTTTGTCTGTATTTTAGAAAACTTCATTATTTTTCTGATGCTATCTCTTGACATCTCATTTTCAGATAGAATTACTGAATACTTATTCAAGTATATGAATGAAAATTAATGTTGATGTGAAGAATCCATGATTTAAGTTTTAACCGCATTAACCACACTTGTACAGAAACGTAACACAATGAACTGTAAAAACTGTAAATCTGAATCAAAAGCAAATTGCTCAATTGGTGGAGCAGCATCTCATAGAGTCACATAGCACAGAAACAGAGGGTATCGCACACTAAACTACTTCTACTTGTTTGCCTTTGGCGGATATCCCTCAAAATCTTTCCTTTTCATGTACCTGTCCAAATGTCTTTTAAAGTTGTAACTGTACCTGCATCTACCACTTCCTCTGGCAGCTCATTCCACATAAGAAGCATCCTCTGTGCGGAAAACATTGCCTCTCAGATTCCTTTTAAATCTTTCTCCTCTTCACATTTAAATGTGAATCCTCCCACCCTCAGAAAAAATCTTTTGCTATTCACTTTACGTATGCCCCTCATGATTTTATAAACCTCTATATAGTCACCTGTCAATCTCCTGTGCTCCAGTGAAAAAGGTCCTAACCTATTCAGCTTCTCCTTATAACTTAAAACCTTCAGTCATGGTAAATCATTTCTGAACCATCTCAAATTGAATGATATCCTTCCTATAGCAGGGTTTATTAAAAATGTACACAGTGCTCCAAAATGGCCTCACCAATATCTTATATGACCTCAACGTGATGTTCCAACTCCTATACTCAATGATCTGATCAATAATGGCAAGTGTGTTCAACATCCTGTTTACCTGTGATGCAGAGGACTATGTACGTGAACCCCTAGGTCTCTGTTCGACACCAATACCAAATGAGAATGTATATAGGGTATGAGCAGGTAGGGAAAGAGTTAAGTTTTGAGTTTTGTGAAACAAAAAGTTCAACTAGCATGTCTCAGATCAGATAAGAATTTGCAATGAACAATGGGGTTCTGGAGGCAAGGGTAGTGGGTTAACAAGGTGGAAAAGCATTAATTATATAAAGCCATTTAACAAGATGAAGAAGCATTCAGTATGTAAAGTCAATTAACAAGGGGAAAAGTATCCATTAAACGAAGCCAATTAACAAGGTTAAGAACATTCATTGTGTAACAGCAGATGGTTTAATCTTTACTATTGACACTCGCTGATTGTAACGGTCACTCAATTAATATGTATGTTACCTTATCTGGATGCTCCTCCCTGTAATTGACTATAAAATTCCTTAAGAATCTGCTGTTTGAGAGAAGACCGAGAACTCATGTGCACATGGGCGATTGTTCTCTCTCCCTCCAGCGCCTGGAATAACGATGAAGGGAGTAACGGGATACTATGTCTCTGAGCGTTTTGCTTCGACTGAGGTGGGAACGGGACAACACGAGGGCCCTACCATTAACTATACAAATCCTGCCCTTGTTTGTTTTTCAAAAATGTAATACCTTGAATTTATCCAAATTAAACTATCTGCAATGCCTCAGCCCATTGTCCAAATTAGAATCAAAGAGATATATAGCACAGAAACAGACTCTTCGGTGCAACTCATCCATGCTGACCAGATATGCTAAATTAATCTAGACCGATTTGCCAGCATTTGGCCCATATTCCTCTAAGCCCTTCCGATTCATATACCCATCCAGGTTCCTTTTTAAATGTTGTAATTGTACCAACCACCTCCACTTAATCTGGCAACTCATTCCATACATGCACAACCCTTTGCATGAAAAAGTTGCCCTTTAGGTCCCTTTTAAATCTTTCCTCTCTTAGGTTAATCCTATGACCTCTAGTTTTGGACTCCCCCACCATAGGGAAAGGCCTTGTCTATTTAGCGTTTCCATGCCCTTCATGATTTCATAAACCTCTATAAGGTCACCCTTCTGCCCCTGATGTTCCAGGGAAAACAGCTCCAGCCTATTCTGCCTCTCCCTAGAGCTCAAATCCTCCAACCCTGGCAATATCCTTGCAAATATTTTCTGAACCCTTTCATGTTTCCCAACATCCTTCCTACAGCAAAGAGACCAGAATTGCACTCTCTTCCAAAAGTGGCCTAACCAATGTCACAATATGACTTCTAAACTCCCGTACTCCATGCATTGACCAATAAAGCATTGGCAACCTTGCTTTTTGGGTACCTGTTGTTTCTGAACATGTCATGTAGGTGTTTTCTGCTTTGTGCAGTTCATGGGTGCTGCAGTGTGTTATGGCTCACTTGAGTAATTTCCTTATGCAGCTCTGTTTGAGAGTGATGGGATGGTTGCTGTTGTAGTTGAGTATTTGTTCCATGTGGATGGCCTTCCTGTAAACACTAGTCTGGGCCCCCCCATTGGCTTTGCATTTGACCATTGCGTCCAGGAAGAGGAGTCGGTTGTTGTTCTGTTTTTCACAGAATATTGCTCAAGCAAGCCATAATACACAGCACACTCATGAGCTGCGTAAAGCAGCAAAAAAACACCAACCAGAAACAACAGGTACCTAGAAAGTGTAGTCCGCTGATAGCTACATGACAGAGCACAACAGGAAGACACAGCATATCCGGGCACACTGACCACGCTGCCATACGTTAATGACATACCAGAAATGACCATCAGATTACTTCGACTCCTGGGTATTATGGTAGTCCACACTATGACAGCTACTAACAAGTAAAAAAGGATCCTATACCCACAACCAACGAGACCAACATTATATACAAAAGACTGCCAGAAGCACTACATAGGACAAACAGGAAGGAAATTAGCCACCAGGCTACACAAACTATTCACCAAATGACATGACCAGCTATCACTTCTATCCATTCGCATGAACAATGAAGGACATCTTTTTGACTGAGACAACGTATCCATCCTAGGACATTAAAGGGATTTATTGGAAGCCTGGCACTCAACCTGGAACCCCATTAACGGCACGGTGGCACAGTGGTTAGCACTGCTGCCTCACAGCGCCAGAGACCCGGGTTCAATTCCCGCCTCAAGCGACTGACTGTGTGGAGTTTGCACGTTCTCCCTGTGTCTGCGTGGGTTTCCTCCGGGTGCTCCGGTTTCCTCCCACAGTCCAAAGATGTGCACGTCAGGTGAATTGGCCATGCTAAATTGCCCGTAGTGTTAGGTAAGGGGTAAATGTAGGGGTATGGGTGGGTTGCGCTTCGGCGGGTCAGTGTGGACTTGTTAGGCCGAAGGGCCTGTTTCCACACTGTAAGTAATCTAATCTAATCTAATCTTATCTAATCTAATTAACAACCATGTCTAGTTGTACCCCACATACCAACCACTAAGAAACAGGACCAGCAACAAAACCGGAAATGACACTGCCAACCCCAACAGACCCAGACACACAAACAGCAAGCGGGACACAACACCCAAGCTTTTCTGGAGGCGCACTAATGATGTTACTTAGAGTGGTGAGGAAACGTCTGTGAACAAACTTACCAGCTCAGTGAGCAAGTCAACAACGGCAAACTAAATAACTTCAAAAGTCCCAGCCTCTACTACTTTCTAGGGATAGTGAACTCCACAGTGTAATCTGCCTCAGAGGGAAAAATATTCTTCACTTTTGTCTTAAAAGGCAGATTTATTATTTTTAAACTATCTCTTAGTTCTCATTTCCCCTCCACATGAAGAAACATCCTCCTGTATCCATCCTGTGAAGTCCCCTCAGGATTTATGTTTCGATGAGACATTTCTCTTTCTAAGCTTCATTGTGTATAGACCTAACTTGTTTAATTTTCTCTTGAAAGCAATCCTTTTTTTCACAGGAATGGGTTGAACAAACTTTGTCTAAATTGGTTCTAGTACATTTTAATTTCTATTTTCAGAGATCAAAGCTGTGGACAGTATTCAAGATGTGGTCTCACCACAATCCTGTACACCTGCTGTAAAATGTCTCTATTTTTATTTCACACCCTTTGCAATAAGTGGCAATATTTCATTTGCCTTTCTAATCATTTGCTGCACCTGCCTCCTCACTTAATATATGCAAACAGCATGAACATATGAACACAGTACAGTTACATTCAAATGTATACTCTTGCAGACCAGACCAAACCACCTCCAAATATATTAAGAAGATAGTCTAGACCCTAACTACTACTAATTTTAAGATAAGTGTGAGGCGTGTTGTTCAAGGCAATTCAACTGGTCAAACCTATCAGGCTTGGAACAAAACACATTTTATTCATCATTGTAATTAAAATACATACAAAATTTTTAAAAATACACTAAGGACAAAAGAGTAACTAGGGAGAGAATAGGCCCCTCCTCACTTTCTGATTTCATGTGCTAGGGCATCCTGATCCTTGCATACCACCAAGCTTTGCAGTCACTCTCCAGTTGTCATCCTTTCGTGCATTAAGTTTCTCTATACATGTACTCTGTTAATTACCTTATGCTCCTTGATCATTATCTCAGTCTTTGACTGCCCTCTGTATGGTATGTAGCTTTCCTTCTGCTATGAAGACTAACACTAAATGTATTTATTAAATTTACACCTGCATATATGTCCAGATGACTAATCTTTAAAAGATTTGTTTGTTTTTAAATTGCCTGGGTTTGTGTGCGCATGCATGTCTATGCTGAGCAATTTCCAGTCCAGAAGATAACTTATTTTGTCTCCGTATGTAAAGTATTAAACTTTGTCTTTCAAAAATGTAGAAATTGCTATTTAGTATTTCAGACTTAGACTGAAAACCACAAGATTTTTATATTTTTGCTTTGAACAAGGAAACTATTGATCAGTTTTTGGCATGTAAAGCCTTATAATTACAGAACTGTGTCTAGTCTACTTAATGACAATCTTCTCCCACTTGAAATAGTTTACTTCACCTGCGATTCTTAGCTTGAGTATTGTATATGTGAAAAAACAAAGTTGTGAATGAGGTGTTTTAAAATCCACTTAATTCTTGAAATTGAGTATTGTTTAATTGATTTTGATCATTGCAAGCCACAAATGTGCAAAATAGTATGTTTATGGCATGCTACTCTGTACAGCTTCTGAATGATTCATTATAATTGTCAACGAGTAATTACATGACTCACATCTCATTAATTAAAACTACTGCGTGAAATGGTAACAATTCAAAGGATAGTGATTTTTGCGAAGATTTGTCGCTCAGATGGATGATAAATATGTAAGTTAGCTCACTAAGCTAACTTAAATACTTACAAAGAGTAGTCTTAATATTAAAGCTTTTAGTTGGCTCTTGTCGTTTTACAATGCTGAATCCTTTGAAGTTCAGCTTTAAAGATGCTGCACGTTTACATTTTTGTGTGTTCGTCTAAACTATGCTATATTATCTTCCTGGTAAAGCAGTACTTTCCAGATAATCAAGTTTTACTGCGTGAGGCATTTTAACAATTGAAAAGTTGTGCTGAATGGTGTTTCATAAGGACAGATTGTAACGATATTTGTTGATGTGAAGCGCTTAATACCTGTGACCATCTCATATGCAAGATAAGTCTATGTTCCTGTGCAATAAGACCTGGACAGCGTTCAGGCTTGGGTTAATAAGTGGCAAGTGACTTTCATGTTGCACAATTGTCAACAAATGACCATTTCCAGCAAGAGGGAATCTAATCATCTGGCCTCTGAATTCAACTGCATTTCCATCACTGAATCTCAACCATCATTATCCTGGGAGATGGTGGAATAGTGTTCATGTCACTGAATTAGTAAACCAGAGGCTCAGGCTAATGTTGTGGAGGCAAGGATTCAAATCCAGCAATGGCTGGTGGAATTTTAATTCGGTTCATAAAACTGGAGTTGTAAAGCGAACCTCTAATGGTGACAATGGCACATATCTTTCAGAGAAGGACATCTGGCGTCTTTACCGAGTCAACAACTACAGGCTCACAGCAATATGATTGACTCTTCACTGCTCTCAGCAATGGCCTTGCAAGTCACTTAATTTAAGGGAGTTTGTGATGCTTGTGTTCCATGAATTGGAGATGCTGGTGTTGGACTGGGCCCCACAACCACCTGATGAAGGAGCAGCGTTCCGAAAGCTAGTGCTTCCAAATAAACCTGTTGGACTATAACCTGTGTTGTGTGATTTTTAACTGTGTTCCATGAAAGCATTAAGAAAAAGTTGACAACTGTTGGGATTAGAATCTTTATTTGCCTAATGAAGGTTGAATGGAGGAGGTGTTGATGTTCTTTTTGTTAAAGTTGGACCATGCAAGTTTCTGTACAATGGTAGATGCTCTATTATCAGACAGCCAGTGAGAGATTCTCGATGTGACCAGAAGTAGTTGTTTGTCTATTTGTGGTGACACTTATCTCCACGAATCTCTGCTCTACACACAAAGGCAGTTTTTAAAAATAGGAATTAAACAAAAGGTCGATTGTCGTTACATTGTTTAAGATAAGCAATTATTATTTTACAATGCCCAGTGATTGTCGATGTCCTGTGATAATGAGTGGATAGACTACAGGGACTGATTATAGTATTCTTCATAATCGTGTGTTGATGGGAAGACTAAAACAGAAGAGCTTTCTTGTTCTCAATGGGGGATTCACATACCTATGTTAATAGGGAGAGGAAGCAAGACAATGGGAGCAGGAGGCAGTCAATAAGGTTGTGGTCAAGGCTATCAGTCTTGTCCAGGGAGGACAAATACCTTTACCTGAGGCTGCAAGTGGAATCCACATGTCTGGTTCCGGAGGATTTAGTTCTGAGAGTCAGCCAGCTCCCCTACTGAGATGTCCTGTCTCATTTTGTGAGAGGACAGACATGCACTTGATACTGCAGTGAGTCCTCTTAGCAATAGAATGTTAAACTCTTGAGTCCCTAGAATGCCATAAAAAACAAGTAAAGGATGGAACTGATCACTTTGTGGCTTTCTAACTTTCTCAGAGGTAGGCCTCCAAAATGCATTATAGTCTATTAAATCTATAATAAAATTTTGAAAGTTCATGGCCTTTTTCTAGTATTTCTTCAAATTTGCTGTCATTCGGGATAGAATGGTAAATTAAATTCATATGTTGTTATCACTGCAGGACACATGGAGTTGAAATGAAGAACTTGGTTTTTAGTAATATGTCTAACTTGATGTTGTTAATTGCATTTTAATTGGGTGTTTAATCTTTTTGGGTACGCATTGTCTGGGAAATCACTCCTGCTGAGGCTGAAACTAGTTTCAGGTTACATGTGTGTAATTGTAATGTTTGTCTCAGTAAATAAATAAAAGCATTAATTGTAAAGGTTAGGCTGTGTTCTATATTTCACCTACTGTACAAGTGAGACAGTTTTCAATTCAGTTTGATTAAATAAAAACATTAAGTATAAAGATTAAGGTCTTTTATATTTCACATGCATATGTTGTGACAGCTTTCAGTTTCTTTTGATTAAATAATTTAACTTTTTGTCTTGTTCTGTGTTTGCACTGATTGGTCATCTATGCAGTGAGACTAGAATTTTTTATTTGAATTTAATGTAACATGAATTATTCTGTATTATTAATTATAGTTTGATCTTGGGGCCCATCAATAATATGTAGCTTGACTAGGTAATAGTGCATATTCTGTCAGCTATTTTAACTTTGTTGTGAGCTGTTGCATTACTCTTTGATAATATTGTTAGTTCTGCTGTTTTTGGCATTTGTCTTGTATGAAACAGGAAATTAGCTTATACTGTCCAGTGGTCATATCAAATACATAATAATAAAGTTACCATTGAAATGGTGAGTGTCGTATTTATCACCACAAAACAAACAATTGGTTTCATTAGTTCTGCAGCTCATTGCTAGTTTTGTTTCTGCTGTTCTTTAGGAATAGTGCAATGTAGGGTAGGGAAATGCTCAAGACTAAGAGCAGATGCATTCTTGCCCTTCCTATATGGTCAACTGTCTTTTCCAAAAATAAGTTGAGAGGTGTTCCATTATAAAAATAAGGAAAGGGTTGGTGACTTTCACTTCTTTTGTACAAAAGAAGTATGACATGTTAGTAAAATGCTAGATTAATGTTTAAAGCTGCTGTACTAATAGACTCACTACTACTTAAAACACTTACAAAGAAGCATTTCCCAAGACCTGTATTCTAAATTCTACAGGTTCCATGAAGATGAATCAGTTTGAAACTTCAGATCTAAAGGTGCCGTGTTCAAAATCAGACATCATCTGGACAAAAGCATTGGTTTACCCTAGATAATTTAGCAATTTCAGCTGTTTTCCTAATCAGCTTGTTCAGAGATTTTGCATATCTCTAGATCAGGTGGGACTTGAACCCAGGCAAACAGACCAGGCATCAGTCCATGGGAAATTTGAAAACATATGCCAGTTCCTTCATGAGGGCAGGGAGAAATGACAGATTTCAGTTCCTCTCCTCTGAAAGTGGTCAGGATTGTTGCACATTAAACTGTGGAGAGAATCTTTGACTGTCCCATCAGAGAAAAGCATGGATTGCAATGAGGTCATCTTAAAATAAATACTGCAATGAACTTTGAAGATCTGAATCTATAACATGCTAATTCGGCCTGTGACCAGCCCAAGAATGGCCTCCTCATTCCTCATTCCCACTTGTTTTTTGGGTAGCTGAATATTAGAGGTCCAATCTGTACTGCAAAATACTTTTCTAACATCTGAGAAGTAGCTTTATGAATGTGTTTATGATAAATCTCTCAGTAAGTAGAAGCTGCAGGTACAAATTGTCAAATGACAAATATTTGCATCCATTGAGATGTATTGTGAGAACAGAAAGCTGTTTTCTGTTCTCACAAGTTGGGTTTGGACATTCCTTGTTTCATCTCTTGACCCCCAGAAAAACCATTGAATATTTTGTGACAGCATAGTATTGAATAATGCAACTTTTATTGCCAAGCTCTTGAATAACTCCAGGAATTAAAGTTGTAGAATTGTTTTGCACTGATAATTGCTTTCAATTCATGTGTTGCTGAGAGGAGTTATGAACTAAAACTCCAGGATAAAATTAAAGGAAGCAACTGCTGAACAATGAATTCTGTGAGCATGTTTCATAGTCCTTTAGGTCTGAAAATAGCTTACTTTTAGATGGGGGCATGTTAGCTAATGTGTTTGTTATGTAAGAGTTATTCTGTCCTGGCTCCTCAAATGCTTTGTTCTTTTTTGTAGAGGGTGACAGACGAAGTGAGGACAGTGACCTCTGATGTTACTTTTACGGTTATGTTCTGCTGTTGTGTAAAATTGCAAGTTTGTTGCCTTTCTGAAAGGTAAACGTTCAATTTATTGAACTAAAGTTCTGTGCTAAACCTGGCAAACGCTTTCTGAAAATTTAAGATTTTACTTCAGATATGTGCCTGTAATATATGTGAATTTGCAGGAGGCATTTGATAAAGTACCACACAAGGCTACTGAATAAGATGAAAGCCTATGGTGCGAGAGGTAGTAAAGAATGGCTGACCAATAGAAGACAGAGAGTTGGAGTAGAGGGACGTTTTCAGAATGGCAGTCTATAACTAGTTGAATGCAACAGAGATCAATGCTCGGGCACTATTATTTACAATGTATAGGCAAGTGAATGTACAATAGTCAAGTTTGCAGATGATACATGGGTGAGAAGGCAAATGGTGAAGATGACGGTCTGCAAAGGGATATAAGCAGGTTAAATGGGCAAAAATTTGGCAGATGAAATTTAATGTGGAAAATTGTGAGGCTACATACTTTGGCAAAATAAGGATGCAAGAACTGTATATTAATTAAATAACAAAAGACTGTGGAATGCTGCAACAGAGGGATTTAGGAGTCCTCATGCATAAATCATAAAAAGCTAGCATAAAGGTTGGTAGATAAATGGAAATGTTGGTGTTTATTCCAAAGAGAATGGAGTATAAAAATAGAGAGGTCTTGTTAAAAGTATACAGGGCACTAGTCAGACCAGAGCTAAAATACTGTGAAAAGCTTTGGTCTCATTATCAAAGAAAAGACATACTGACATTGGAGGCAGTCCAGAAAAGGTTCACTGGTTTGATCCCATGTATGGAAGCATATTTTTATGAGGAGAGGTTGAGTAGCTTGAGCCTATACCCATTGGAGTTTAGAAGAATGAAAGGTGACCTGATTGAAACATACGCATTTCTAAGGGGACAAATGCTGGTCGTGTCTGTAATATACAGACATTTTTTTTAAAGAAATTTTTTTAAAAGTTGATTTTACACTTTTATAGAGTCATAGAGATGTACAGCATGGAAACAGACCCTTCGGTCTAACCCATCCATGCCGACCAGATATCCCAACCCAATCTAGTCCCA
>NC_057735.1:34795679-34822840 GCF_004010195.1 Chiloscyllium plagiosum | reverse complement strand
TTACCCTTTTGTCCTTAATATATTTGTAAAACCCCTTTGGATTCTCCTTAATTCTATTTGCCAAAGCTATCTTATGTCCCTGTTTTGCCCTCCTGATTTCCCTCTTAAGTATACTCCTACTTTCTTTATACTCTTCTAAGGATTCACTCGATCTATCCCGTCTACGCCTGACATATGCTTCCTTCTTTTTCTTAACCAAAACCTCAATTTCTTTAGTCATCCAGCATTCCCTATAGTTACTGGCCTTCCCTTTCACCCTGACAGGAATATACTTTCTCTGGATTCTTGTTATCTCATTTCTGAAGGATTTTCCAGCCGTCCCTTTACCTGCGAACATCTGCCTCCAATCAGCTTTTGAAAGTTCTTGCCGAGTTGAAAAGCATTCCATATGATACCTCTACAGGGAATGTGGGTCCTGTACGTGTCATCTTCATTGATACGATTGAAGCATCCTTCATGAAATGCATAGGTTTTAAAAATTTGTTTGCTTAGTCTCATGTCAGAATGATGCTGCGCAGATAACTTCAATTTGCCAAGCCGATAGCATATATGGTTTTCAGCTGCACACCCTATACAATGAAATGAATTAGTGAACAGATCTCTGTAATAGGTAACGTACTGACTGTGCTGAATTAGCCCTTTTTTTTAACAGCACTGAACCAATGTTTGACTGTATCAACTGTGATTCTGGAGTGGGATTACTCTCACGAGTTCACTTTTTATCCAATAGTGAAAGTATCACTTACTTTTTTTGGCCTTTCTTGCTCTTGCATGATTGAATGTAATCTTGACGCCTCTGATTTCTCATTTACATGCATCACCTCAAAGCATTAACTTTTATGCACGTGGGTGAGTTCAACTCTACCTCATTAGTATCACTCTTCACTCCTCCATTGTTGCTCACTACAAAATGCTAACTAGTCATTTCATTCCTTTAATTGAATATTGGGAAGAATGAAACTATTGATTTTGATCCAAAATCTGTTTCCTTGTTACCCATTGTTGTCAAATTGAGAGCATAGCAGGTTGCTGGATGTGAATTGGCCAGAAAGCCATTTCTTTAATTCAGTTTTGTGGATGTGCCTTCAGCTGCTACAGCTTAAGTTTTGGAGTTCCCTCCATTCAACTTTCCACCTCAAAACTTACCTTTTCGACCAAGCTTTTTGCCATCTTACCTAATATATGGCTCAGTGTCAAAGCTTTTCTTATTAGGTTGTTGCCATGCAGTGTCTTGGGGCATCTTTTATTACCTTAAAACTGCTACATTCTGTATGTGGACAATCTGTCAAATTTTTAAACTTTATCATTTAATAAAAAATCATCTTTGTTGTTCGTATAATGCTGAATGCTCTCACATTTCATCATATTGTAGAACATAGAATAAGCCCTTCAGCCACCTGACACTGTATTGCTCATTCAGTTATTTTTATATGTTCATTTGCAATTTCTTTGTGTTCTCTCAGTGTATTAGCACCTACCTAGCTTTATATTGTTAGCAGATTTAGATGCGTTGCTCTCAATGCCTTCATCTTGGAATTTTTAAATCAGCCTGTTCCGAGATGTAATAACACATCCCTGGAGCAGATGGGACTTGAATCCAGGTCATTCTTGGCCCAGAAGTGGGATGCTACCACTGAACCATGTAGGTGATTTGTATACCTTCATGTAGGTGATTTGTATACTGTATACAGAGGAACTTTGATTATCTGAACAAGGTGGGTGGACACTATTGTGTTCAGATAATTGATTATTCGGTTAATCGATTCAATGTCTTTTGTCTGAGGCTTGGAGTTTTCTGTTAAGTCTGTTCCCTGTTCAGGAGACAAGGCAGACTGTGCGTGAGCCTCTGTCCCCCCCCCCCCCCCCCAAATCCTGTCCAGCACCGCCCCCCCGATCCGTCGGCTCCCCAATCCCGTCCAACACTGCCTCACCCGTCCAGTGTGCGCATGCGTGTGTGTGTGTTTGGGATGGGGGGGGGGTTTGGGGGGAGAGAAGAGTCTCCAAATAGAATGTTTACGCGTACACCCACGTGTTACTGCAACTTCCTGACAGGTTCCACCTTTGCCCTGTAGACAATGTTCGAGAGATTATCTGGGGAAGAGGGTTTTAGGGTCTACCCCTGTGTAGAACTCCAGGGAAAGTGTGGGGGAAAAGAGAGAGGACGGGGGGGCCAGTTTACTGCAACTTCCTGACAGGTTCCACCTTTGCCCTGTAGACAATGTTTGAGAGATTATCTGGAGAAGGGGGTTTTAGGGTCTACCCCTGTGTAGAACTCCAGGGAAAGTGTGGGGGAAAAGAGAGAGGACGGGGGGGCCAGTCGTTTGGAGACGGTGCCTGAGCTCCCATCGATGTCCATGAGTGTTCTCAGCAGCATTTCAGTAAACCAAGTTCACTTTTAATCACCGGAAACGAAAGACGCGATCAGTGTTAGAAACATTACATCAAAGACTTGTTTCTATCAGGAACTTGAGATTTTCTTCGAAATATCCGAAATTCAGGTAATTGGTATTTGGATAATCAAGGTTCCTCTGTATTGTGGAATCTTGAGATTCCAAAACCAGATTCTGTTTATTGCTACTCTGCTGCCTTTTGGTTAACCAATTCTCAATCCATGTGATAACATATTATCCCCGCAACCTGATGAACCCCTGTCTTATATTAAAACAAAACTTGCATTTTTTTTATCCAAAATCCCATCACAATTCAAGATCCTAGTCAAGATGACACTAAAGAATGGTGACATGATTCTAGGACATGGCTGGGTCTGAATGCCTAATTGTGAATGTGCCGGAGTTCCAGTTCTGGCTGCAGTGGCATGCGGGGACTGTGAAGTGGTTGCAGACTGTGGGATGGTCATTATGGTTTTGTTTTTTTGGCAGCAAGGACTCATGGCAGAGGCGGGGCAGTGATCTGGGCGTTACCTTTTTTGGCCATTCCTTTTATTTCTGCTGTTTTTTAATCTTGTCTTTTGTATTCTAAGATTGGAAAATGGTGACTTGTACACTTTTCACTGTGTATTCCTTTGCTTGAGTGCCTGTGACAATAAAATCTAATAAATAAATAATAAATAACAATTTGTTTGCAAAGCACAGATATAATTTTGCCAGTGAATGACATAATACCTAATTCACCTCCATGATGTTCAAGTTCTATTTAACATTAAAAAATGTTGCTCCTTTCAATTGATTACAACACAAGGCATTGAGAGTAGCACTCCTGTATGGTGGAAAATAATTGCACTGTTAATGTCTTCCCATGTGATTCCCAGTACTGCTTGGAAAATTTTGTTAGATGCGACTTAATCAAAATGCATGTTCTTTGTCATTTGGAGTGGTATTTGTGCCCATCCTCCCCTAACAATGTTGTGGCAGTAGTGGTGACGTTCGGTTTTTAAAATTGACCTGTTCAAGCATGTTATGGCGCACCTCTAGGGCAGGTGGGAGTTTCACATGGACCTTCTAACCAAATTACCACTGCATCAAAGAGTGTTACCTTGGAGTAACTATGGACACCTGTAATGTTGAAGCTTTTCTGATCAATTGGAGTCTTCTGAGCTATGTGAAGTTCTTCAGTAGTTGAAGTGTCTCTCTTAAACACCCTTCTTAAAAGTAGACAAGTTAGTGAATTCCTTTGTAATTGATATTGCGTTGGAAGCATTGGTGCAATTGGCTGCTTTCTAATGAAGACCAGCTCTACTCACTCCATTTGCATTCTAACGCAGATCGCCACATTGTAACGCAGATCTTTACTTGTATATTGTTATGGACTAAGCTAGACCACTCGCAACATTCTTCAGCAGGCAGCTCACACCATAATTTTGCAATTTGTTTCGGTAAGCGTACAGTGAAAATCACCCGGATTAAGTTAGCTACGTTGACTAGATTTTAAAACAGACAAAAATTTATTCACAAAATTACACAATGAAACACAAAGACCAGAATAAAGAACCTGTACTGAACTCAACTTGTCCAACTAGACTTAATTATGCTGTTCTGAATACACACATCAGTCCCAATAAGCAAACTCCCATTAAGAACCAGTATAAGTGGAATACATGCTTACAGGTTGAAGTTGAAGGGCAGAAAGAGTGAGTGAGTGAGTTTCCACCCAGCTCCCTGTTGAACTTCCTACCAGCTCAAGACTGAACTAAAACTGCTCAGCTCAGCTAGAGAGCTGACCACTCCCCTCTCTTTAAACAGGTCACCTCTAAAGCATGACCACTTTGGCCTGAAGTCTCATCTGTTTACATATAAACAAAAGCCCTCTGAAAACCCTTTTCAAGTCTGTATCAAATCAGCTGGTTTATTTCCCCTCTTGAAAAAAAACCAAGGACAGAGTCTCCTTGAGCTAAGGAACAGCTATTAGGAATGAAAAGGGACTAGCTTTGTGACAACATTCAGAAACAACATGTAGATACCAGTCAAAACATTGTGTGCTTCCTTTTAATAAGGATTTTCATCACTGGGATCCCAACATTTAGATTTGCTAACTCTTTGTATCAAGTCATCTTTAATATAGTTTCTCATGTATTTCAATTTTGTTTTCATCATTTTGGTGTCTAATTTATAATCTGGTGTACCTTTTATGTATTAATGTTCTATAACCACCCAGATTTCTGTGCCTGTTTAAGGTTGAAATGTCCCATTTCTTCAGTCCTTAAATATTCATTGAAGCATCAATGGAAGGGTTGACATGTTTTTGAATGAAGATGATCCTTTTCTTATCTTCAGTAAGACAAATCCAAAGCCAGAATACCTGTAAAAACATGGGGCTGTTAAATTGATGTTCAGCTTATACTTGTCCTGATGATACTGGCTACTGCAAAACACTGACTGTGAATCACCTTCTCCATTGCTGTCTTTTCTAAAATAAAAGCATGTTTATGCAAATGTTTGGTAATTAGCACATGGGCATGTCATACTTTCAGAATTTTCTTTCAAATATTGAATTCAGTCCCCTCTGCATGCCTGTGATAGAACACAGTGTAAATCAAGACCATGCGATCTATAATAAGTTCACATTCCTCCTGTTGTACAATGGAATAATGTAATTATAGACTGCTTCATCACAGTACAAAAATAGATGATTGCAATCAGTTCAAACCTTTGGAGAATATTGAGTCAGAAATGTGAACACTTCAGCTTCTGAACCCAAAACTCATTTGGAAATTCTTTGCACTTTTAAGTTTAAAATATGTTGCCATTCAGGATTTTATGGTCTAGAAAAAATAATATTCATATTTCCTGTTCATCTTCTTTGGATGGTGGTTGTTTTGCAAATGCGGTGTTTTCAAACATAATTTGTTGGAAATTGCTAAATGATTTTCTTGATCTTGGAAGACCATAACACATTGCTTTAGGAAGACCATAATTGAGTGCAGTTACCCATGAAGTTGAACTTCTGGTTAAAGCTCGAGTAATCCTTTAACTGAAGCTGAATTTGAAGTGGGAATTGTGAGGACTCTGGGCGAATGCTTTAACCACCAGATCATGTTCTTTCTTTGCTCTGAAAAGGGTTGTTGGCTCAGCAGCTAGTTCTCAGGGTTCCTACAGCATTGCTGTGGTTGGGGTCATGTCATTGTGGGTTGCCACAGGTATAGATATTTTTAGTATTGCTTCCTTCTTAGTTATATGTCGGCATTAGAGTATTCCTCTGACCACTTTGCCCTCTTTGTCACTGTTGTTTGCTCTCCTTCTCCACCTCGTGTAAATGTAAAGAGTTGTGCTTTCTGTGCATTTTAAGTGAAAAAATAAGTAGCTTCATTATGCTGTGGTTATGCTGAACTACTAGTCTATATCTGGTATCTGCAAACTATAAGCTATAGCTGGATCTTCTGAATCTGTGTGGCAAGTGAGAGCTCTTCTTTGTTTGTTCATGTAGATGTCTAGAGTGCTCCTGTTTTGCAGTTACTTTCTTATATTTTAAGAAAATGGTTAAGAGTATCAGCTTTTATCAAAATATTTTTGAAAACCACATTAAGGTCATGAAGAACATTTCGGTACAGCAGTCCTTGAGCAATTGTTATAGCTGACTTTGCAACATTAGAGCTGTACTGAACTGTTAGAGAATAGCTTTTTGAAGTGGAACCTGCTATATTGCATTTTTCTGTCTGATCAGAAAAAATGTATTTGTTATGCTATGGTTTTGAACTTTACACAGCCAAAAATCACTGTATAGAACATAAATGTGGCGATGCAATTTCGACCACCGAAACTGTTCTTAATAGCGTATTTAATAGCATGTTCTTAAAGTATTGATTCACTTTCCCATTGCAAAGCATATGATGTTTTCACAATTTAAAGAAACATTTTCAACTGCTGAGTTGGTGCAATATAAATAAGAAATTACATTCTAGTGAGTAAATTATAAGTAGCAAATTGAGACTTTGGAAAGGGATACCAAGCAGATCTTTACATTGATGCAACTAAAAGAATTTTGTTGAAGAAGACCGCTCTTTCTCCTTCCTCCCCTCCTCTCTTCCTCTCCTCATTGCTGTAGCCCCATTGCCCTGGCCCCTGCCCTTATTTGTCTGTCTCTCTCATCTCCGTCAATCCTGCAGTTTTTGGACAAGGAACCAGACTTTTTAAAATTGAGTAACAAGATGAGAGTGCACATTCTTTAACAGAGAACCAAACAACTGTGGACGCTGGAAATCAGAATCAGGGTTGTGCTTTACTTATGGATGAACATAGGCATCAGGAGATAATGTTTTTCTTGTCCCTTACCTCCTTATTGTGAGAGTGTTAATGTCATAGCCGAGCTCTCTGATACCTTGCTTAAGCAGTCGTGTTTTAGTCAGTGCCTCAACTGGTTATAAAGGCTTCCATTGTCGTAGTCAGGTTTGATTCCATCATTCTTTGCTTTTGTTTTAACTTGTACTTTACTGAAGAAAGAGTACTAATTTGATTAAAACAAAGGAAAAATTCACAATTTTTATTGTGCTTTAGTTAATGTGGGCTGAGTGGAAATCACAAGTTGTAACAGGTTGGATGTTGAAAGGTCGGTCAACAAAAAAAGCTTTGATGGCATGTTCCCAGATGGACTTAGTTTGCTGTGTTTAATTTCTTTTACTTGCATAAATGTGAAGATCTGCTTGATATTCTGTTACAAATTTTCATCGTTTGCTACTGTTAATTTACTAATTAGAATTTAAAGTTTTATTTATATTGCACCGTCGAGATGGGACAAGCTGGTATGTGTTGAGAGACAGACATGCTATCTGAAGAAATGGACACCAGAAGTGCAAAAGATTTTACTTGGTTTTGACTCATTAATTTAGATGTTACTCCTACTGCACGAATAAAATGTTCCAATTTATTATTCTAGGAACTATTTGAATGAAAATTTGAAAAAAAAATCGACATTTTCATTGATTACGATTTAATTATTTGTTGACGTAAATATTGCTGAAAGGGGAGACATATTGATGTATCTTTATATCTTACATTTATTTGGACTACACATGAATGCCAAGCTTGAAATGATCACAATTTATGCAATCAACTGTTTCATGCTAAGAAAACATCACATTTCTACTGTTGGATGTGATTCTGAACAAGTATTTGCTGAACAATTCTGATGGTGCCAACTGGTATGTCAAAAACAAATGTAAAATAATCAATGGAGCTTATAGAGTATATTTGCTAGAAATAATACACATGGGCTTGTTCTCTGCTAACAAAAGGGATATGTGTAAGCCTTGCTCTCTTCAGAATGGCCCTTTGAGCTTTGGGAGCTAATTGTACCCATTGCTTACTCCATGGAAATAGCTTGCATGTTCACAGTCAATTTGTAAGCTAATTAGAACTCTTGCCTCCTGTACTGTATATTTAACGATCGTTTAAAATTTAGCATTCTTGCATTTGTTCTGATGAGTGCAAGATGAAAAGTTTGTCAACGTGTCTCTGTTTTCAGCAATGATAAAGTACTGCATTATCAAATGCCTATTTTTCAAACACTGGCAAGGTGTTACTTTCTTTTGGAAGTAACTGTGATTAAATCTGTGTTTTAAATACACTAGCTGCCAAACTGAAGATCATGCTGCTCGGTTATTCTGCGTGTTGCTGTGATTTTTCACTGGATATTGAAATTTGATCTGAGTTGTAGATAAAAATGTTATTGAGCATAATTTGCCTGCTCAGAATTTAACCACTCCTGTTTCAGTGAAATGAATACACGAAAATGCCGGCAGTTTTGAGTTTCATATGTAAAGAGCCATGTGGCTCACCTGCTTTAATGTGAGAATGTTGTAAGATAAAAATTGGTATCTTCGGTTCTTGTTTATTTGTACCAAACCCTAACTTGCAAAATTAATATCTTCCTGTGTTTGAAACCTATTCATTTTCCTGATTGTGATAAACTACAGGCATAGAATGCTTTCTTTTTGGAGGACTGGTATGTGAAGATAAGGGTTAATTTCCATGATTTACCACAGTAATTGTGAATCTCTCAAGTGATTGAAATAAGACTCTGATCAGTAACATTTTGCACCACACGATGCAATGATGTCACTTCTTCCATTCATGTGGAAGTTATTCATGTAGCACATGACCATGAAGCAGTTGTTCTGTGGACCTTAGCACATTTGGAGAAGCTAGCTGCAAAGGCTATAAGTTTTTTTCAGGAGCCTTTTGAATGAAGGAAGTCTGTAGGTTTATAGTGGGCATGTGTTGTCTTAGAAAAGTATTCAGTTTCTGGTCAATGGTAAAGACCCTTCTGCTCCTTACCATCCTGGGTGTTGATTTAACAGCGATATTGCAGTTGAATGTCAAAGAGAGATGGTTGGATTCTCATGATGGAGCTGGTCAGTGCATAGTTTGAATGTTACTTGCCATATATCAGTCCAAATCAGAATGTGTTAATGTCTTGCTGTAAGTGGGCATGGGTATTCCAGTACCTGAGTGCCTCCAAATGGTACATAGCTTCACTTTCGATTGTACGAAGCAAAGCTCATTGAAGCAGTTGAAGTTGGCTAGGTCTAGAACCGTGCCCTGAGGAACTCCAACAATATCCTCAGGCTGAAATGATTGACCTTCAAAAACCATAACTATTTTGCTTTGTATAATTTCAACCAATTAAGAGTTTTTCCTGTCACTGTCATTTATGAGAGTTCTTGTGGGGCATCTTGAAATCATACTTGGTCAAATGTTGTCTTGATATCTTGGGTGATCACACTCTTCCTCACTTCTGGGCTTCAGCTTTTGATTTGTTGTCATGTGTTCTGAAGTACAGTGAAAAACCTTGAGCAGTACAGGCAGATCATAATAAGCAAGAATGTACAGATCAGAGGTTGGAAAAAGATTTCGACAGAGAAGTTACATTGCACAGGGCATGTGCTGAGTAAGATCAACGTTAGCAAGATCAGCATTATTTGAGACTAGAGAGTCCATTCATCAGTCTAATAATGGCCGGGAAGAAGCTGTTCCTGGACCTCCTGGTGCATATGTTCAGGCTTCTGTATCTTGATGGAAGAGGTTGCAGGGGAGCATTACTGGAGTGGGATGGGTCTTTAATGTTGGTGGACTTTCCATGGCAACAAGATATGTAACTGGAGTCCATGGATGGGAGATTGGCTTCCATGATGGTCTGGGCTGTGTACACAACCTTGTGTAATTTCTTATGGTCCTGGGCAGAGCAGTTGTCCTACTAGGCTATTACGCATCTGGGCAGTATGCTTTCTATGGGCATCCGTAAAGGTTAGGGAGGTTCCTTATGAACATGCCAAATTCCCTGATCCACCTGAGGAAGAAGAGGCATTGTTGTGCCCTCTTGACCATTGCATCTACGTGGGAGGTCTAAGACAGGTTATTGGTTATTGTAACTTCGAGGAACTTGACATTGTCAACCCCCTCAACCTCCGTTCTGTTGATGTAGATGGGGGTGTGTTCCTTCTTTCTTTCTGAAGTCAATGGTCAGTTCTTTAGTTTTGCCAACATTGAGAGACGTTGTTACCATTGTACCACATCACCAAGCCCTCTATCTCCTTTCTTTATTCTGATTCATTGTTGATGTGGAAGTGCACATGTTAGACTGGGGTGGGCAAAGTTAGAAGTCGCACAACACCAGGTTATAGTCCAACAGGTTTACTTGAAATCGCACAAACTTTCGGAGGGCAGCCCTTTCATCGGGGCAGTCAGATGCACCTGACAAAGGGACTGCACTCTGAAAGCTTGTGTGATTTCAAATGAACCTGTTAGACTGTAACCTGGTGTCATGTAACTTCTGACTCTGACTTATTGTTTGATATCCGTCCTACCACAATGATGTCATCAGCAAACTTGTAGATGGCGTTTGGTCAAAATTTGGCTATACAACTGCGGTTGAAGATGGTTACAAACGCTTCAGCCTTGTCTTTTGTATTAATGTATTGGGCACATTTTTCTTGAGGATGGGGATATTTGTGGTGTCACCTTTTCAAAAGTTTTTAAAAATTTACTTGTGGGCTGTATGTATCATTGGCTGGCCAGCATTTATTGCCCGTCAATAGTTGCTCTTGAGAATGTGGTAGTGAGCTGCCTTCTTGAACTGTTACAATCCATATGCTGTAGGCTGACCCACAATGCCATTAAGAAATTCTAAGGTTAGTTGCATAATTGTTTTAATTGGTCTATTGTTTATTCTGAGATTATGCTCCCTGGTTTAAAACACAGCAGCTGGGGAAATATCCCATCTATGTTCTGTTTATGCCCTGTTTAGACCTCTTGGCTTATGCTTCATTAAAATACCTTAGGATATCATGGATTTTTTTTGGTGCTTAAAGGCCAACCTGAGAGCTTTGACTGCTGCAATAGCATTATGGTTGAGCTGAATGTCCGTGAATACATGTATATGGTCAACACAATTTAAGCTTCAAAATACAATGCATGTTAAAATATGTACAAATAATTCCAGTTACTGGATTCTAATGAAACAAAATAAATACAACCTCCAGTTAAAATTTTTGCTGTTTTTTTAAAGATTTTAATCGATTATGTTAACATAAAAGTAAGAATCAATGTAATCCTGTAGTTTATGGACAGGGAACAGGATTTCCTTTAAATATGTGACGTGCTTTAGTTATGGATGAAGTTCTTGCAGAACAAGTAAGTAATTTCAGCCTGGTAGTTTTTGGACAACAAAATTGTGTTTGGTTTTAAAATACCTTAGAGCTGCTAAAGGGTTCAGAAACTATTTACGAGGATGCTGTCAGGTTTGGAGGGTTTGAGCTATAGGGAGAGGCTGACTAGGCTAAGACTGTTTTCCCTGGAGCATTGGAGGCTGAGGGGAGACCTTTGGGAAGTTTATAAAATCATGAGGGGCATAGATAGGGTGGATGGCCAAGGTCTTTTCCCCAGGGTAGGGGAGTCCAAAACTAGAGGTTATAGCTTTCAGGTGAGAGGGATAAAATTTAAAAGGGGTCTAAGGGGCAACCTTTTCATGCAGACGGTGGTATGTGTATGGAATGAGCTACCAGGGAAAGTGGTGGAAGAGGGTACAATTACAACATTTAAAAGGCATCTAGATGGGTGCAGGAATAGGAAAGGTTTAGAGGGAAATGGGACTAGATCAGTTCAGTATATATGGTCAGCATGGGTGAATTGGACTCAAGGGCCTGTTTCAGTGTTGCACATCTCAATGACTCTGTTTTATTCAATGGTAGTATTTCTAATGCTCAAATCATTGCAATAGAAAGGAAAGCATTTGATGGATTATCTACTGTCGTAGCATTTTGTTGATTTTTTTCCTGGGTATTTCTCTAACTTGGAGAAAGTGAGGACTGCAGATGCTGGAGATCAGAGCTGAAAAATGTGTTGCTGGAAAAGCGCAGCCGGTCAGGCAGCATCCAAGGAATCCTGAAGACGGGCCTATGCCCGAAACGTCAATTCTCCTGCTCCTTGGATGCTGCCTGACCTGCTGCGCTTTTCCAGCAACACATTTTTCAGCTCTGTTTCTCTAATTTCATGATTTCACCATGTGTTCTTGAAGAAGTAGGGGTAGGAGTGGGCCACTTGGCTCCACTTCATTCTATAAGATCATAGTTAAATTGCTACAGGCCTCAACTCATCTTATGTGCCAGCTCCTCAGCCCTCAACTCCTTGATATTTCAACAATCTATCTACTCCCCCTTTTAAATGCTGTGTAATCTAATCTGTGCAACTCTGCGGTAGAGAATTCCAGACATTCATTACCATCTGGAAGATGAGCATCCCTTTACACTGTCCGAGAGTTCTCCTGCTAATGAAAACATCTTGTCAACATGTACCCTGTCAAAGTACCCTCAGAATCTTAAAAACCAAAAAAATTGTAAATGCTATAAATCAGTAACAAAAACCGAAATTGCTGGACAAGCTCATCAGAGTTCTGCAGAAGGGTTATTCGACTCAAAACCTTAACTCTGATTTCTCTCCACAGATGCTGCCAGACCTGTTGAGCTTTTCCAGCAATTTTTGTATTTATTTCTGATTTATAGCATCTGGGAGAAGAAATTCTTTTGCATCTCAGTTGTAAATGAGCGTCCCTTTCCACTGTCCACGGATTTGCCTGCTAATGAAAACATCTTGTAAATTTTGCATCAGATATGGTTACTGAATGTCTGAACAGTTAGAAAGTTTTACAAGAGTGGAAGAGTTGAGAGAGATGGTGGTAAGGTTGAGCTGGTGTCGCCAATTTACATGTGAATACTAATATCGGGCAGGTGTTGATTTATATTTTGCTTTACCAAAGTTAGTTTAGCACAGTATGCAAAGTTGTTCCATGTAATTTCAGTTAAGCTTCTTGGTCTATTAAAACAGTCATTGTGACATGTTGATAGACACACTATTTTAATATAAAGATATTGCACAATTTTGGATTTCAGCACATTTTGATGTGTTCCTGCATCTGCAGAACAGCTATTGCAAAATAATATTTTTGATAATTCTCTTAGCAACCAAGATTGCAGAGTGTTTATAAAGCACATTTTTGAAATGTCTAGGTTTGCTTAGAATTTGTATACATTCATAATTCATCGCTACCATCCTGAGTAGATAGAAATTTGTTTCTATCTTTCTTTAAATTTTTAAAATCCCATCTTCTTGATCATTACCACCACTGACCTAAATTAACACCCACATTTATTTCCTATTTTTGGAAAGGTTGGTAATGTTTTAAAGATTTAATTATGTCTGAAATCTGGTCATGAAGTCAAAGACTTATTATTGGTCCAATGTTTTATCACCATGTAGTTTGTCATCTTTGAACTCTGCTATAGTGTAATGTGATCAAAAGTAATGAGTCATGAACAAGCTGTTGACTGAAGCCACTTGCATATTAATACACAAATGTTGAATCATCAATCTAAGTTTGTGCTGCTTTAGCTAATATATATAGTTTACATAATTCTGTGCTAAATATTAGAGTATGCAATTTAAAATTGGAAGTCACGTAATATTTCCAAATTTTTAAATAATATAAATCTAATAGCACTACCTTGTGAGGAAGATGGAAAGATGTTTTAGGAGCATTTGAGCAGACTTCGTGAAAGAACTTTGTGGTAGCTGTGAGGTTATCTACTTTTGTATAAGATGCAGATGTGCAGAGTGTTTGTTAAATGGTATGAGTTGGAAAGTCCATACGTACAAAGGCACCTTGACAAGTTTGTCAATGTGTCATAGGCAAGGTGCAACTAGCTATTAGGAAGGCGAATGAAAAATTAGCCTTTTATTGCAAGAGGATTTGAGGATAGAAGTAGTGAAATATTGCTTGAATTGTATAAGAGCTTGGATACACTACTTGAAGTATTTTGCACAGCGTTGGTCTTCTTGTCTCAGGAAAGATATTATTAACCATAGAGGGAGTCTAACAAAGGTTCACCAGACTTGCTTCCAGGATAGTAGAACTATGTACTAATGACTCAGAAGAAAGAAGTGAAGGCACTGTAGCCAAGTTTGCAAATGCAACGCAGATAGAAAAGTAGGTAGTAAGAGGGATACAAACAGTCTACAGGGAGATTTTGATAGGTTAACTAAGTGAGTGAAAAGTTGTCAACTGAGGTATAATGTGGGGAAAAAGTGAAGTTTTTCACTCTAGCAGTGAGAACAAAAGTACAGAATATTATTTAAATGGAGAGAAATGGCACAAAGCTGCAATACAAAGGGACTTTGAGTACTTGTGCTCAGTACACTGTGCATTCAATAGTTGGGAATGCTAATGGAGTGTTGGCCCTTGCTTCAAGAGGAATACAAGAGCAGGGTAGTCTAACAGCACCGATGAGAGCAGATCTATACTACAGAAAGTAGTTTTGGTCCCCTTATTTAAGGAAAGAGTCATAGAGATGTACAGCATGGAAACAGACCCTTCGGTCCAACCTGTCTATGCCGACCAGATATCCCAACCCAATCTAGTCCCAACTGCCAGCATTCGGCCCATATCCCTCTAAACCCATCCTATTCATATACCCATAAATGTTGCAATTGTACCAGCCTCCACCACTTCCTCTGTCAGCTCATTCCATACATGTACCAACCTCTGTGTGAAAAAGTTTCCTCTGAGGTCTCTTTTATATCTTTCCCCTCTCACCCTAAACCTATGCCCTCTAGTTCTGGACTCCCCGACCACAAGGAAAAGACTTTGCCTATTTATCCTATCCATGCCCCTCATAATTTTGTAAACCTCTATAAGGTCACCCCTCCACCTCAGATGGTCCAGGGAAAACAGCCCAAGCCTGTTTAGCCTCTCTCTATACCTCAAATCCTCCAACCTTGGCAACATCCTTGTAAATCTTTTTTGAACCCTTTCAAGTTTCACAACATCTTTCCGATAGGAAGGAGACCAGAATTGCACGCAATATTCCAACAGTGGCCTAACCAATGTCCTGAACAGCCGCAACATGATCTCCCAACTCCTGTACTCAATACTCTGACCAATAAAAGAAAGCATATCAAACACCTTCTTCACTAACCTCTCTACCTGTGACTCCACTTTCAAGGAACTATGAACCTGCACTCCAAGGTCTCTTTGTTCAGCAGCACTCCCTAGGACCTTACCATTAAGTGTATAAGTCCTGCTAAGATTTGCTTTCCCAAAATGCAGCACCTCACATTTATCTGAATCAAACTCCATCTGCCACTTTATCAATGAGCTACTAATCTCTAAGTGGTTGGTGATCCATCTAAATAACAGGTGGGGGAAGAAGAGTGTCCTTCCTGCTGTTGAACATAGTTCATTAGTATGTGTTGAAGGGAGAGTCTGGAGTTCCAAAACAGTGGTAGTGTGTCCAAGCATTGACAACCATGAGTCTTGTGGCACAGTGGTTGCATTGCTATCTCGGAGTTTGAAGCTCTGAGTTCGGGTCCCTCCTCCATCACGGGGCAGTTCACTACGACGATCTGTGGTATAGAGGAATTGACCTCTGAATAAAGGCTAAGCGGGTTGGAACTCTGCTCACTGGCGGTTAGGAGATTGAGAGGCAATTTAATTGAAACATGTAAGATTCTTCTGGAGCTTGATTGGGTAATTGCTGAGACAATGTTTCACTTCATGGGAGAGTCTAGGACCAGAGGCATAGTCTCAAAATAAAGGGGTGCCAATTCGAGACTGGGATGAGGAGGAATTTCTTCTGAGATTGGGTATCTTTGGAATTCCTTGTTGCACATGGATGTTGAGGCAGAATCCTTGTAAATTTGTGGACGGCACAGTGGTTAGCACTGCTGCCTCACAGTGCCAGAGACCCAGGTTCAATTCCCACCTCAGGCAACTGTCTGTGTGGAGTTTGCACATTCTCCCCATGTCTGCGTGGGTTTCCTCCGGGTGCTCCGGTTTCCCCTCGCAGTCCAAAAATGTGCAGGTTAGGTGAATTGGCCGTGCTAAATTGCCCGTAGTGTTAGGTGAAGGGGTAAATGTAAGGGAATGGGTCTGGGTGGGTTGGTCTTTGGAGGGTCGGTGTGGACTTGTTGGGCCGAAGGGCCTGTTTCCACGCTGTAGGAAATCTTAAAAAAAAAAAAATTAAGGCTGAATAGATAAATTCTTGATCAGTAGGGGAATAGATGATGATGGGGGAAAGGCAGAAAAGCGACCATGAGGGATGTCAGATCAGCTGTGATCCTATTGAATGCTGGAACAGGCTTGAGGGGCCAAACAGCCAACTCATGTTCCTATTTCTTATGATTTTGTAATAGATATTTTTTAACTAACTTGTTTAGCTGTGTTATGACACAGATCTGGAAGAGGTGGAAATTGAACCCAGGTCTTCTGCTCAAAGATAGACACTCTCATTATTCCACAAGAGCTTTAATTTCGTACAGTGTTATCAAACCCAAATTAGTTTAAATTGTATTCATTGTTTGTGTAATTATTTGTGTCTTGTGATTGATTTACTCATTCTTTTGTGAGGTAAAAACTTTTGAAAGTGTTGCACCAAATCCAGTCTTGATCATTCCTACTTTTCCATAAGAATTATTGCCTTTAAATTCCTTCACCCCTCAGTGCAATGCGTTGACTTTGAAGCTCAATCATTGTTTTGTCTTACAGGCTTGTATTGATGAAAACCTTGAAATGGTGAAGTTTCTCGTGGAGCACAGTGCAGATACTAATCAGCCAGATAATGAGGGCTGGACCCCACTGCATGCTGTGGCATCCTGTGGATATATCAATATAGCTGAGTAAGTCAAAGTTTTGTATAGTGTGGGTTCATAGTTGTATGTGTATGAATTTGGGTGTGGGGGAAACAAATGCAGCAAGTGTTTTTCTTTGGTTGTGAAGCACCTTTAAATTGAAGTTCTGCTGATAAGCTGTGTAGAACAGTTCACCATGCATCTGCAATGTAGTTTTTTAAATTTTGGGCATTCCGTCTGATAGCCTTGCATTTACTAGTTTCTATGAAATGTTTCCTAAATAGAATAAACTCTATTCTTAAAAAAAAGTAAGCTGCTATTTTGAAGATGATTCCGAACTTGTGAATGGTGCTAGGGACTTGAATAGTTGTTTCTTGCAGAGAATACATGTTGCTGACTGGCACTGAAATATTCCCTTGTGAGAAGCTGTTAGGGCATGTCTGATAATCCATACATCTTTGTACAGATTATTAATGTATGTTAGGAGCTAGAGAAACTCTGGTCATTTTGATTTTTTTCCTGCCCAATTTTTTGTTGTTGGCATGATAATTTCGGAATATGAGTAGCCTATTCAGTTAGATCCCACGGATCTCTCTCAAGTCCCTTCTATTCTCTTTGGTTTCATTAACCTTAATATTCTTACCCAGCAATAAGAACCTGTCTCTATTTTGAAACTTTCAATGGAGCTGGCTGCAACATCTCTTTAGATGAGAAATTGGTTCCAAAGGGCCAATAACAAAAAGATACAGATCTGTGATTGACAAAAGAAGTAGAATTAAATGAGGGAAAATTTATTGGCATTTTGAGTGGTTAGGATTTTAAATGTACTCCTTGATAGGCTGGCAGATACAATAGTAGTCTTCAAAAGGGAATACTTGAAAGAGATGAAGTTGTAAATTTGTGGGGAAAGTGCAGATTAGTCAGACTAAACAAGGTTGCTCTTTGAAGGAGGGAGTGTAGGCATTTTTGGGCCAAATGACTCCTATTCTATCCTGATTGTTGAATTTTAAAATTTTGCAGGACCTGGGTATTTCTAGCCATGTGAACACTATACATCCCTAACTTGCCCTTGAGAGAGTGATGGTGTGCTATCTTCTTGAATTGTGGCAGTCCATATGGTATAGGCACATGTGCAGTGCTGTAAGGTAGAGAATTTCAAGATTTTGACCTCATGACGGTGCAGGAAAGCAGATTTCATCCCTAATCAATATGATGCGTGACTTGGAGGCAATCTTGTGAGTTATGTTGTTCTCCTATATCTGCCAGATCTGGACAGTAAAAGATATGGGCTTGGGAAGGTCTGTCATTGGTTATAGACTGCTTAAGTATCTGAAGAATCATGAATGATACTGAACAGTGGGAGGAATACTTTGGGAAGAATAACAGGAAGGCAGAATATTGGATCGGTGGAAAGATTCTTGGTAGTGTGGATGTGCAGAGGGATCTTGGTGTCCATGTACATAAATCCCTAAAAGTTGCCATCCAGGTTGATAGTGCTGTTAAGAAGGCATACAGTGTGTTCATTTTTATTGGGTTTGAGTGATTGAGTTCTGGAACCGTGACATCATGCTGCAACAGTACAAAAGTAGAATGTGGCCTCACATTGAGTATTATGTGCAGTTCTGGTCGCTCCATTACAGGAAAGATGTGGAAGCATTGGAAAAGGTGCAGAGGAGATCTACCAGGATGTTGCCTGATCTGCAGTGAAGGTCTTAAGAGGAAAGGCTTAGGGACTTGGATCGGTTCTCATTGGAGAGAAGAATGCTAAGAGACATACACGATGATCAGAGGATTAGATTGGGTGGGCAGTGAGAGTCTTTTTCCTTGGATGATGACATCTGCTTGTACGAGGGGCCATAGCTGCAAAGTAGGGGTGATAGATTTAAGACAGTTGTTAGAGGCACGTTCTTCACTCAGTGGTAAGGGTGTGGAATGGCTTGCTTGTCAATGTAGTTAACTTAGCCACATTAGGGGCATTTAAACAGTCCTTGGATAAGCATATAGATGATGATGGGATAGTCTAGGGTGATGGGATTAGATTAGTTCACAGGTTGGCGCAACATCAAGGGCCAAAGGGCCTGTTCTGCGCTGTATTTATTGTTCTAAGTTCAATGTGAATGCCCCTACTTCTGACGGTTATTAGGAAAAGGTTATTGATGAAGCAGCGAAAGATGATTGGGCCAAGGATACTACCCTGAGGAACACTTGCAGCAATTCTTGACACTGACCCTCCAACAACTTAACTATCTTCCTTTGTGCTAATGATGACTCCAATCAAAGGAGATATTTTTTGTCCCATTATTTTCATTGACTTCAGTTTGGCTAAGGTTTCTTAATACCACAGTTAGTTGAATGCTGCTTTGATGTGAAGATAATCATCCATGCATTGGAACTTGGTTCTTTGTTATGTTTGGAATAAGACTATGGTGAGGTCATAGTCCTGGTAGAAGCCAGATTAAGCTTTATTAAGTGTGTTATTGTAGTGTGGGTTCTATTTGATAGCACCATCTTGATAGCAGCACCCTCGCATTACTTTGCTGTGTTTGAATAGACTGATAGAGTAATTGGCTACATTGGATATATTCTGCTTTGGGAACTTCTTCTGTGCTGTTGTTAACGGTTGTCTGTTTATTATTTTCATTAGTTTAGGATTGGCTGTGTTTTCCAACTTTTAATCTTCCAAAGCCTCTGCTCTCTTATTTTTACTTCATTTGATTAATGGTGACCTTTGCCATTATCTTTGCCTATCTGCTCTTTTGAAAAATTCCATTTCATATTCAAGTGAGCCAGTATTGTCCACTTTAACTTTAGCGTTTAGTCTCCTGACTTTCCCCATTTGCGGGGTTGAACAGTGTCTCCATGTTATTTTGAACTCTTCAAGGAGTATCTTTCAGTGTATAAAAGTGTGTTTCTTCTTGCTGCTAAATAATACTGAGCAGTTTTCACAAACTGTTCTTCTACGTGCCTCCTCAATCCTCTTGTCTGTTGATTGTCTTGATTTTATACTTTTCTCTGATCTTAATTGAAATTTTCAGATCTCTCCACCATTGAAACCACCTTCAAGAAACGTTGTTTAATTTCTGATATTTCTCCATCGCTACTTAAAATTTAAATTCATAGTGCAATATCTGTATGATTTTATACTAAAAGGGAAATAAAAACTATGGCTGATGACAGATGATGGTTCTATCCCTTTCCCTGTTTCACTCTCTTTAATTTTAGTGCTCATCTCCCCCTCTCATCATGGTCTATTTGGTTACATTTATTCTCTAAGCTGCATATCTGTCAACATTGATCGGCATAATAATTTGAGAACTTTATGACCATTTGTAAACGTCTGATAAATTGTACAAGAGTCTTATTGTTTAGCTTAGAAAAATCACAGTGACTGTGCATGGCCAAAATCATGGTATTGAACCTACTGTATTTTACATCAGACACAGCTGTGCACAGGCAACAATGATTCCCTTTTATTCATTGTTAAATATTTTGATCAGGAAAACAAATTATACTGCACAATTAATTATTTCCTTTAATTTTGTTTGTAGAACTCTTGCTCACTCCTTGGCTGAGGGACCAGAATTAGTAGTGGTGAACGCTTGGAAACTTTTGAGTTCCAAGCTTTTTAAAATATGTGTTACTGATTTGGACCATTGAGTGTATAGGTTGCTATTTTAAAACTGCAGATGTCACCAAACTGGGAATAATTGAGAATAAGATAGTGATGGACTTTGAGTCAAACAAGTTAAATTAAATCTATCATTTAGGTATGAAATGATATATCTTGTAGGACAAATTAGGTACGGTGATTTAATCAAAAGGATGTGGGTTGTTAATTTCAAAGTCAGATTGAAATCCATGAAACAAATGATGAACCCCTTTTGGAAGGAAGTAGTTTATATGTATGTTCATTGATTTAAATCAACTAACTAAATTAGCTATGTTGCGACACAAGGATAGGAAGCCAGACCAGATTAGACTCTGATGCTAGATATCACAACAGTGAAATTAAAATAGTGAATGACCCTTGAAATTACCCAGTTGTTTTGAACTAAATTTTATGAATAATGGGTATGAGACACAAGTTTATTGCTGAAACAGAAATAGACAATTTATTATTAATAAACAGCAAAATTTTTATTAACCTGCATGTATTGGACTAGGTGTGTAGTATTCCAAATATGCCAGTTGATCAAGAGGTCCGCAAAATCAATGAAAAAACACACACTAAGTATTAGAAACGTAATGTAGGGGGTATACACATCAGTTACATTATATACAACAAAAAATCACTAAAATAATCAACTTACTTTAAATAAAACTTACAGGTCGGCAGCCTGCTTACTTGCACCCTCAAGTGACTACTTGGACTTAGTGTTAGATTACAATGATACAGTAAACTTCTGGTATTTGAGAAATATAATTTTTGACAGTTTATCGAGAGTGCTGGTTTACAAGGTGCCGTTAAAGCAAAGTTTGTTTTAGTAACTTCAGCAAAGTTAAACAACAAGGTAATTTAATTAATGTCTGTGATTTAAATGTAATCTTCTTTGTAACTCTGCCTTATGTACACAAATGGACAGGCAGACACAGTTGAGGGATAAATAAGGGAAAGAAAAATGAGTTGTAGCTGGCTAGTTCACTTAAGTTGTTTCCAGGCTGCCCTGTACCTTTGGGGCTGGAGGTGGGGACTCTAAGACTGTGCCACAAGAATCTAACAAAAGTTATCCTTTTATGTTTGAAGTACTTAATAAGTGGCTTCACCTGTGTAACTTTAAACGCTATAATACAATTAACATGTAAAAACAAAGAGACCTGGTAATCATAACATGCTTGTGCAGGCATGTTATGACACATGTCCAGGAATGAATTGTTGCTGACCCTGTGTTTGCATTAAACAGCAGAGCAGCTGTTGGCATCTTCCAGGGACAGGCCTGTCATCTTCTTTTGGGTAGTGTATAACAGAGTTCATACATTGCCAAACTAGGACAGGATACAGTATAAGAGGGGCTCCACCAAACTTCTGTCACCGGGGAATATGAAAGGCTTGACTGAAAGTATCCTTTTCATAATTTGAGCTGTACTTTTTAAAAATGCATTTTAAAAAAATAGAAACCCATCCTAAACCTGCTACCAACATGTCTACATGCATTAACAGAAGCAGTTTGAGGTGGACATTTGACCTGCTCTTTGGCTCAAAAATAATTTAATAAAGCCGCATGAATCATAATTTTGATCTGTTTTAATTTTAAATGTTGGCTGTCTGGAGAGCCTGCCAATTAAACCAAGGAGAGAATAGCTGGAAGGAACATGCTAATGTTTTTTTCAGCACTGTTTGTGATGGAAGAGAAGGAGTGCCATTCTCTCCTTTTTCCCTTCCTCTATCTCTCTCTCCCTCCCACTCTCTTCCCCTCTCTCTCTATCCTCCTTTCTCCTCATCTACATCCCCTGCCTCTCAGCCTTGTTTGACCCAAATCCTTGGAAAGCTATTGCAAGGCTACACGAAAAGGATGAGGAGTGCAACTGTAAACATTTTCTCATTTTCTTGTTTTCTCCTGTGCTGTAGTTTTCTGTAAAGGATTTTTGGAATTGTTGGTACCGCTTCCATTATGCAAATGTATTAAATATTGGACTTAATATTTATCATAAAATTCTGCACTCAGGAGGATGCAGTTCATGTAGTAAAATTTTTACAACATTTTACAGAGACCTTTTTATGAACATGTGGGGTTATCTCCATTATCTGCCATAGTGCAGAAATCTCTGGATAATCAAGGACCTTGACATTCTATTCATGTGTATAACAATGTACAATTTATGGTGAAAATCAGTCAGGAGCTTGTCTCATTTCCCGATCCTTTATCTGACCCTTTTTAAATTTATACTATGTCACATATTTCCCATTTCCCCTCAATCTTCAGCAGGATATTCCAGAGTTGGAGAAACTTGTATTCCATGTGTTTGAAAGTTTAAATGTTAATCTAGTCTTTGTGTTTAAAATAGTTTTCTGATGTTTTTACTTTCCAGTTCAGGTTGTGATTTCCAGCAGCATTAAATCTATAACCAAAACATAATCATTTTGTGCTATATTGGGTTCATTATTTTGGGGAAATTTTTCTCACCTTTATGGAAATGTAGTCACTTTAATTCTCTGGGTGTTTGCTTTTGTGAAGTGATTTGTTTGTTTTGTGACATATGCTGCTTGTCCATATACTTTTCTATCACATTAACTATGACATTCTGAGCTGACCTACTTTGGAAAAGCTGCTTTCACCCATGTAAGAGTTGAATTATAAAGATTTGGAGATGTTGATGTTGGACTGGGGTGTGCAAAGTTAAAAATCTACAACACCAGGTTATAGTCCAACAGGTTTATTTGGAATCACTAGCTTTTGGAGCACTGGTCCTTCAGGTGGTTGTGGGGTATAAGATCGTAAGACACAGAACTTCTAGCAAAGGTTTACAGTGTGATGGAACTGAAATTATGTATTGAAAAAGACCTGGATTGTTTGTTAAGTCTCTCATCTTTTAGAATGAACATGTTGGATTCAGTTCTTTCATTTGTAAATCGCAGAACTTTTTTAAAGTTACGTTCTCAAATGAACATCAACAATTGGTGTCATGTCAGCCCAGATAATGCATTGAAGGTGTGAGGTGCCCTGTGTGATCTGTCTGTGCCACAATGTTCTGACTGAATTTCATCTAAAAAACGGATTTACCGAATCTTACACGGATTCATGCAATTTTTGAGCAAAATAAAATGTAATTCTGCAAGCACAAATTCAGCCCACAAACTTTTCGGGGAGGGGGTGGGTCATGAGTGTCTGTGAGAGTGTGCGAATGTAAGTCTGTGAGAGGGTTCGTGAGAGTGTGGGAGTGTTTTTGTGAGCGTATGAGAGGGGGTCTGCATGAGTGTATGGATCTGTAGGGTAGTGTGTGTGTTTGTGGGAGTGTCTCTGTCTGCGAGTGTGTGTCTTTGTATCTGAGTGTGTGTGTCTGTGTGTGTACTGCAGTGCGGTCACCTGTATTGTGCCATGGACCCCAGGTCCCAGTTGAGGCCATCCCCATGGGTACTGAACTTGGCTACCCACGGGGATTGCCTCAACTAGGACCTTGGGTTCATGTCACACTACAGGTGACCCCGTTGCACTACGCAGATGCACGGACACTCACAGGCGCATGTACACAGACACTCTTACAGATACATACACACTCCCCTGCAGACCCATACACTCACGCAGACCCTCTCTCATACACAAGCTCTCTCTCATATGCCCACATATATACTCTCACGCACCCTCTCACAGACTTGTACCTCTTTATACTCTCACTCACACACCTACATGCACAACCTCCCCCCCCAACCCCCAAACACAGACACATACAAGTTTGTGGGGTGAAGTTGTGCTTGCAGAATTACCTATAATTTTGCTCAAAAATTGCATGAATCCACGATTCTATAAATCTGTTTTTTAGATTAGAGTCAATCTGAACATTGTGGCACAGACAGTCTCGCACAAGGCACCTTACAACCTTCAGTGCATATCTGGGCCAATGTGACACCAATTGTTGAAGTTCACTTGAGAATATAACTTTTAAAAAGTTCTGCGATTTACAAATGAAAGAACTGAATCCAACATGTTCATTCTAAAAGATGAGAGACTTAACAAACAATCCAGGTCATTTTCAATATATAATTTCAGTTCCATCACACTGTAAACTTTTGCTATAAATTCTGAGTCTTACGATCTTATGCTCTACAACCACCTGATGAAGGACCAGCCCTCTGAAAGCTAGTGCTTCCAAATAAACCTGTTGGACTATATAACCTGGCATTGTGTGAATTATAAAGAAGAATGTTTGCCATTTTGCAGATTTTGGTGGAAATAATTGTAATTGCTTGCTGCCTTTCTTAACTTTGGTCGCACTCAATTACTTCTCCAAGTCAACACCATTCCATGTTTGAACAGAATATCAAAGTTTGCTTCCAGCACAAAATTGATTTAATTTCTCATTTTTAATTATTTTAAGTCTGAACAGATGTATTTATTTTCATATCATGAGTCAAAGTAAATTGTATCTAGCTTCTATGAATTTTCAAACAAAGCATATTTTGTGACAAATAATATACATAATCCTTAGAATCCCAGAGAAGCCATTGCATTTCTCAGCTCAAGTCCTTGAACACAATGTTCTCTCTGATATGTAAGTACATATTTCCTGTAACCCCATGTTTGAATCTATCTAATCAGGGCATCTCCAGTAGCACTAATCAAAGTCCTGTGTGACCTGCAAACAGTAGAAAAAATATTGCAGATGCTGAACAAAGCTGTAACAATCTCAACAGGTCAGATAGCATTTGAGCAGAAAAACATTTAATGTTTCAGGTCAAAGATGTTTCATTAGAACTGTCTGGTGACTGGTCAAAAACGATCTTTTTATTACCTTTCTCATAATGCTTGTATCCCTCCTTGACCTCTGTGTAACCTATGAAATTATCAAGACACCCCCGCAATTTTCCATCACTTCGTTGTAGTTGACATTGTAGCCAAAGCATTTTCAGCAATGACTGACCATTCCCTTTGCCTTGCTTATCACGTTCCACAAGGGCCTCTTTTTTGACTTGCACCTGTTGTTGAAATTCTCAAGGTACTGGAACTGTCCCAGCACTGTTTAAGAAAGGAAGGAAGGAAAACCAGAATTATAGAGAGTTACCCGCACATAATTGTAGGGAAAATGTTATTTTCTGTTCTAAAGGATATAATAACAGGATATTTAAAAGATACCAACAGTATTATAGAAAGTCAATATAGATTAGGAAAGGGAATTAATTTTTAACATAAATGGAGTTTGTTTTGAAGTCATGACTGAAATCCAATGTATGTGAATTTTCAGAAAGCTTTTGATAAACTTGCACATAAGAGGCTATTGTGGAAAATAAAAGTATATGGGATTGTAGGTAATATACTGGCATGGATTGCGAATTGGTTGGCAAATGGGCAACAGTTAGGACTGTGGTTTTTTTTCACTTCTTGGGCTTTAACTTGCTGAGGTCTGTTATAGAATACGGAACATTGAACAGTACAGCACAGAACAGGCCCTTCAGCCCACGATGTTGTGCCGACCACTGATCCTCATGTATGCACCCTCAAATTTCTGTGACCATATGCATATCCAGCAGTCTCTTAAATGTCCCCAATGACCTTGCTTCCACAACTGCTGTTGGCAACGCATTCCATGCTCTCTCAACTCTCTGTGTAAAGAACCCGCCTCTGACATCCCTTCTATACTTTCCACCAAACAGCTTAAAACTATAAACCCTCGATCAGTCCAGGAAGCATCCTGGTAAACCTCCTCTGAACCCTCTCCAAAGCATCCACATCTTTCCTATTATAGGGCGACCAGAACCGGACGCAGTATTCCAAGTGCGGTCTAACCATAGTTTTATAGAGCTGCAACAAGATCTCACGACTCTTAAACTCAATCCCCCTGTTAATGAATGCAAAAACACCATATGCTTTCTTAACAACCCTGTCCACTTGGGTGGCCATTTTAAGGCATCTATGTACCTGCACACCAAGATCCCTCTGTTCCTCCACACTGCCAAGAATCCTATTCTTTATCCTGTACTCAGCTTTCAAATTCGATCTTCCAAAATGCTTCACCTCGCATTTATCCAGGTTGAACGCCATCTGCCACTTCTCAGCCCATCTCTGCATCCTGTCAGTATCCCGCTGCAGCCTACAACAGCCCTCTATACTGTCAACGACAACTCCAACCTTTGTGTCGTCTGCAAACTTGTTGACCCATCCTTCAATCCCCTCATCCAAGTCATTAATAAAAATTACAAACAGTAGAGGCCCAAGGACAGTGCCTTGTGGAACACCACTCACCACAGACTTCCAGACAGAATATTTTCCTTCTACTACCAGCTGTATCCAGACAGCTAAGTTCCCCTGTATCCCATTCCTCCTGACCTTCTGAATGAGCCTACCATGGGGAACCTTATCAATGCCTTGCTGAAGTCCATATACACCACATCCACAGCTCGACCCTCATCAACGTTTCTAGTCACATCCTCAAAGAATTTGATAAGGTTTGTGAGCCATGACCTGCCCCTCACAAAGCCGTGTTGACTGCATTTAATCAAGCCATGCTCTTCCAGATGGTCATAAATCCTTTCTAACACCTTGCAGACGACACTTGAGACTTACTGGTCTGTAATTGCCTGGGATTTCCCAATTTCCTTTCTTGAAGAGAGGAATTACATTTGCCTCTCTCCAGTCCTCAGGTATGACTCCAGTGGAGAGCGAGGATGCAAAGATCTTCGCAAGTGGCGAAGCAATTGCACTTCTCATTTCCCAAAGCAGCCGAGGACAAACTTGGTCAGGGCCTGGCGACTTATCAATCTTAATGTTTGACAACATTTTCAGCACATCAGCTTCCTCTATCTCTATCCATTCCAGCATGCACACCTGCTCTTCAAAGGTTTCATTCACTACAAAGTTCATTTATTTCATAAAGACAGAAGCAAAACACTCATTTAGGGCTTCCCCTACCTCCTCAGACTCCACACACAAATTCCCTATGCTA